>NW_019943640.1:40085-63932 GCF_002910315.2 Salvelinus sp. IW2-2015 | reverse complement strand
GACTATAACTGTCTTAAGACGCAGTCGCTGAGACTATAACGGTCTACAGACCGTCTGAGACTATAACGGTCTACAGACCAGTCCGAGACTATAACGCGCTCTACAGACAGTCTGAGACTATCACGGTCTAGCAGACCAGTCTGAGACTTAACGGTCTACAGACCAGTCTGAGACTAGTACGGTCTACAGACCAGTCTGAGACTACACGTCTAGACCAGTCTGAGACTATAACGGTCTACAGACCAGGCTGAAGACTGTAAATGTCTACAGACCAGTCTGAGACTATAACGGTCTACAACCAGGTCTGATACTATCACGGTCTACAGACCAGTCTGAGACAAAACGGTCTACAGACCAGTCTGAGGACTATAACGGTCTACAGACCAGTCTGAGACTATCATGTCTACAGCCAGTTGAGACTATACGGTCTACAGACCAGTCTGAGACTATCACGGTCTACAGACCAGTCTGAGACTATAACGGTCTACAGACCAGTCTGAGACTATACGGTCGTCTACAAGACCAGTCTGAGACTATAACGGTCTACAGACCCAGTCTGAGACTATACGGTCTACAGACCAGTCTCTGAGACTATAGGTCTACAGACCAGTCTGAGACTATAACGGTCTACAGACCAGTCTGAGACTATCACGGTCTACAGACCAGTCTGAGACTATAATGGTCTACAGACCAGTTGAGACTATAACGGTCTACAGACCAGTCTGAGACTATAACGGTCTACAGACAGTCTGAGACTATAACGGTCTACAGACCAGTCTGAGACATATAACGGTTCTAACCAGACCAGTCTGAGACTATCACGGTCTACAGACCAGTCTGAGACTATAAATGTGCTACAGACCAGTCTGAGACTATCACGGTCTACAGACCAGTCTGAGACTTAACTGTCTCAAGACCAGTCTGAGACTATAACGGTCTACAGACCAGTCTGAGACTATACGGTCTACAGACCAGTCTGAGACTATAAAGGTCTACAACCAGTCTGAGACTGTAACGGTCTACAGACCAGTCTGAGACTATAACGTCTACAGACCAGTCTGATACTATATGGTCTACAGACCAGTCTAGATATAAACTGTCTACAGACCAGTCTGAGACTATAACGGTCTACAGACCAGTCTGAGACTATCACGGTCTACAGACCAGTCTGAGACTATAACGGTCTACAGACCAGTCTCTGAGACTATAATGTCCTACAGACCAGTCTAGAGACTGACGGTCTACACAGACCAGGTCTGAGACTAACTCACGGTCTACAGACCAGTCTGAGACATCACGGTCTACAGACCAGTCTGAGACTATACGGGTCTACAGGACACGTCTGAGACTGATAAATGGTCTACAGACCAGTCTGAGACTAATAACGGTCTACAGACCAGTCTGAGGACTTATCACGGTCTCTACACAGACCAGTCTGAGACTATAACAGTCTACAGACCAGTCTGACGACTCTATAACGGTCTAAGACCAGTCTGAGACTATAACGGTCTACAATGACAGTCTGAGACTTAACGGTTACAGACCAAGCTCAGCACTTATTTCCCGCCCAACCCTACCGAAACCTCGCACGAGAAATCGACTCAGTTGCGTGCCAAGTAGTGGCAAGACCTGCTCACAGGCGTTCCTAGACCGGCAGTGGTGGCGGGAGCACAGCCTGAGATTCAAACCCACGGCGGAATTGCATGAGCAGCAACTCGCAGAGGCAAGGTTCTTCCCTTGACCTATGACTGCTCAATAAGTAGGGTTGGACAGGAGTGAGAGTGAGTAATGGAGGGCTTGCAATAGCACTTTAATATCATCTGTACACAAGCATCGATCCAGAAGTTTTCGGATAGAAATAAAGAGTGTCAAGGACCTAATCGAACGTGTGGAACAAACAGGGAGGAGGAAAACGCCGGGGACTCCTAGACAGATGCATTAACGCCGCCACGCGTATGTCTCGATACGGCTGACAGAAAAGACGCTGGAGCCAAAAAGGAAGGCAACCACGTGGAGTCAAGGAAGCCACTCAACTTAAAGCAGGCGGGGACCCAACGCACAAACCATGGGGAGAAGAGCAAGAATGAAGAACACTCTGAGCGGGAAGACCATGAGGGCACAAGAGGCCTAAGCCAAGGCCTCTTGATCATGAGAGGTGTAGTACAAAGTATAAGTGGATAGGAAAGAAAGTAAGAAGGCATTGCGAACATCAAACCGCGAGCGCTCAGCTACGGCAGGTTCATAGAGCCGGAGCGACCATCCCATAGAACAAAGATGCCCGCCACAAAGGAACGAATACAGTGATCAGGCAGACCGAACCACCGGGAAGATATCTGCCAGAAGGAAAAAAATCGAGAGCGGGAAGTCGATAGGATAAAGGGCGATCTAAAAGACGGGAGAAAGAGAGTACGCGAGGCACCTGGGTGAAGAAAGCGGACGCTAGAACCCGAGATACAGGGGAAATAAAATCTACAGAACCAGAGTCTTGGAGAACTATAGGAATGGGTCTACAGACCTACTATAACGGTCTACAGACCAGTCTGAGACTATAACGGTCTACAGACCAGTCTGAGACTATCACGGTCTACAGACCAGTCTGAGACTATCACGGTTTACAGACCAGTCTGAGACTATCACGGTCTACTTGTGTATTTGAGTATCTGGTATTTAATTTTTTTTTTTTTCTGTGTATTTGAGTATTTTCAAATACACGGCCCAAAACAATTACTTTTATTTCAGTATTTGCAACAACAACAAAAATAAATGTATTTGATAGTACTTTCAAATACTTTCCTAGAAGACTATTTGAAACTCTTTTCAAATATTTTTTTCGCAAACATATTTCAAATAGCATCAAATACTCCGCACACTATATATTCACCAACTTCTGCTCCTCTGAAATTCTACAGTCAGAAATACCCAACGCTGAGCAGAGCTGCTGTATCGTCCACAACTGTGGAGCATCTTCTCAGCATTGGGAAAGGGGGGATACCTAGTCAATTGTACAACTGAATGCATTCAACTGAAATGTGTACGGGGGGCTGCCTTAATCGACATCCRCATCTTCGGCGCCTGGGGAACAGTTAACTGCCTTGCTCAGGGGCAGAACGACAGGTTTTTACCTTGTCAGCTCGGGGATTTCGGTTACTTGGCCAACGCTCTAACCACTAGTGGAGGGCGTATCTTCAGATCAGATCGCAGTTTAATGTTCGACAAGCTTTTTCAAACTCTGATGTTTTTTTTTAAACGTAACATGGCATCCTGCCCACTTTCATGAGATAACAATGTAATTATTTGGTATGTATTTGAAAATAGTTCTGAATGTACACAGTAGTTTAATTTGAAATCACTTTTGATTTCACTTTTGAATGACAATATGYAGCCCAAATACATTACAATATTAAATTACTTGTTTATTGAAATAAAGGTTATCTGAATATTTGAAAAATGTAAATAGCTGAAATAGTATTTGAACCCAGGTCAGCGGTCTAATGAGCAATGGGAAAGGGATATCTGGTATAGCTGAATACCTGGTTTCCTGTACAGAAAGACACTTTCCCACTCAATGCAGCAATCCCAAATTAAAAAACAAACCTTTTATGGGTTTATGGTAGAATCTGAATTATTTCATGATCATTTTAATATTGTAATTACGGTGGGTGTGTGCACATCATTATGTTTTCATGTCATAGCCTACATTCATGGCTTAACTGACAGACCATAGAAAAAAACACCGTTTTCAAACTAATTAACACATATCGGAAAATAACATTTCACCCCATGAACCAGATGGCGAACTCTTCAGAACCACTATGTCTCTATGCTCATTTCTATTTGACTGGGCAGTCTTAAAGTTTAACAACATTTTGTACACTTGGATGGCCCAGTTCTTTCCTTAAGATGCAATACATTGTTTTCCACAGGGTATGTCAACTAACTAACCAACCAACCAACCAACCAACCAACCAACCAACCAACCCATCAACTAACCCATCAACTAACTAACCAACCAACCAACCAACCAACCAACCAACCAACTAACCCATCAACTAACTAACTAACCAACCAACCAACTAAGTAACCAACCAACCCACCAACTAACCAACTAACTATAACCAGAGGCCGAGTTTCTCCAGGCTAAACCCCTGATACAGTCATATTAATTAGGATTGAATTGGTCATTTAATGAGGCAAGTACAGGAAAAGCAGTTTGATTGGTTGGGAAAGGGTGTACCTGCTTAACACCTGGTAAAAAATCAAAACATTTTAATTCAACTTGGCTAGTGGAAGAGGGAGAGAGAGGGAGAGAGAGAGAGAGAGTAGACCAGGGCCCTGACAGTAAATCTCAGTATGACAAACATAATGGTGTTCTGGAAAAGGTCCAGTTGCCAGGACTACATACAAATTCCATCGAGACACCGTCACCCTGGAGCACACAAAAAACTATACATACCTCGGCCTAAACATCAGGGCCATAGGTAACTTCTACAAAGCTGTGAATGATCTGAGAGACAAGGCAAGAAGGGCCTTCTATACCATCTACACACAATACCCCATAATGACAAAGCAAAAACCCATTACATTTTTTGAGGGGCAAATTTCGAACAAATAAAAAACAGAAAAAACTGATTTATATAAGTATACAGACCCTTTGCTATGAGACTCGAAATTGAGCTCAGGTGCATCCTGTTTTCATTGATCATCCTTGAGATGTTTCTACAACTTGATTGGAGTCCACCTGTGGTAAATTCAATTGATTGAACATGATTTGGAAAGCACAGACCTGTCTATATAAGGTCCCACAGTTGACAGTGAATGTCAGAGCAAAAACCAATCCATGAGGTTGAAGGAATTGTCCGTTGAGCTCAAAGACAGGATTGTGTTGGATCACAGATCTGGGGAAGGGTACCAAAACATGTCTGAACAAGCGGCCTCCAATATTGCTTAAATGGAAGAGTTGAACACAAAGACTCTTCTAGAGCTGGGTCGCACCGCAAGACTGCGCAAAGCCACGGCCAAACTGCGCAACCGGGGGAGAAGGTCCTTGGTCAGGGAGGTGACCAAGAACCCGATGAGCTCCAGAGTTCCTCTGTGGAGATGGGAGTACCTTCCAGAAGGACAACCATATCTGCAGCACTCCACCAATCAGGCCTTTGTGGTAGAGTGGCCAGACAGAAGCCACTCCTCAGTAAAAGGCACATGACAGCCCGCTTGGAGTTGCCAAAAGGCACCTAAAGGACTCGCAGACCATGAGAAACAAGATTATCTGGTCTGATGAAACCTAGATTGAACTCTTTGGCCTGAATGCCAAGCGTCACGTCTGGAGGAAACCTGGCASCATCCCTACGGTGAAGCATGGTGGTGGCAGCATCATGCTGTGGGGATGTTTTTCAGCGGCGGAGACTGGGAGACTAGTCAGAAATTACGAAAAGCTGAATGGAGCAAAGTACAGAGATCCTTGATGAAAACCTGCTCAGGACATCAGACAGGGGTGAAGGTTCACCATCCAACAGGACAACAACCCTAAGCACACAGCCAAGAGAACGCAAGAGTGGCTTCGGGACAAGTCTCTGAATGTCCTTATGTGGCCCAGCCAGAGCCCGGACTTGAACCCGATCGAACATCTCTGGAGAGACTTGAAAGTAGCTGTGCAGCAACACTCCCCATCCAACCTGACAGAGCTTGAGAGGATCTGCAGAGAAGAATGGGAGGAACTCCCCAAATACAGGTGTGCCAAACTTGTAGCATCATACCCAAGAAGGCTCAAAGCTGTAATTGCTGCCAAAGGTGCTTCAACAAAGTACTGAGTAAAGGGTCTGAGTAGTTAGGTAAATGTGAAATTTCAGTTTAAGAGTTTTAATACTCTGTTTTTGCTCTGTCATTATGGGGTATTGTGTGTAGGAAAAAAAGTAATCAATTTTAGAATAAAGCTGTAACGTAACAAAATGTGGAAAAAGTCAAGCAGTATGAATACTCTCTAAATGCACTTTATATAGAGAGAGATAAAAAGAGGTGCCCCAATGTTCCAATCAGACACGTATTGAATCATATTGAAAGGGAAATATTCACATCCCTAATGTCTATGAAGGGATGAGGGCTGTTTGCTGTGTAGTCATACAATAAATGACATACTATCTCCACTCTCAACACTGAACATCAAGCAACATCCTCTCCCATGCTAAACCAAGCCAGCCAGAGACGAATGGGCTGCATTGGCAGTTAAAGGGGGTTTAGGGGAGTAATGATCTATATCTATGCAGTAGTAGTTGGGATAAAAGAGAGAAAAGGGAGAGAGAGAGAGAGTGAGTGAGACAGACAGAGAGTGAGTGAGAGAGACAGAGAGTGAGAGAAAGAGAGAGAGAGAGAGAGAGAGAGAGAGAGAGTGAGTGAGTGAGAGAGACAGAGAGTGAGGGAGAGAGACAGAGAGTGAGTGAGTGAGAGAGACAGAGAGTGAGTGAGAGAGACAGAGAGTGAGTGAGAGTAAATGTGTGTGTACGTGTGGTAGCTAGTTAGTTAACTTGCGTATGATGTGGACTAGTAGCCGAAGCAGTACATGACCTTTCCTCCATGTCACCTCTCTATTCTAGATGACCTTTGACCCTGGAGCTGTCCTCTATGTCTCATCTATCTCTCAGCCTCGGGTTATTGTCTAATTTCAGACCCCATTACTGCCTCTCTCTCCCCTGAACCCCCAGCACCCCCCAGTCAGCCTGCAGTCCAGACCTAGGGACGGCACACCCCTTCAGGGCTTGTTGTTGACAAATTAGCCCTTAGCTGGAAACGTACAGGATGACCAGAGGGAAACAAAGCAGGAGTGAGGTGGGGAGAAAAGATAACATGTGTGTGTGTGTGTGTGTGTGTGTGTGTGTGTGTGTGTGTGTGTGTGTGTGTGTTTGTGTCATTACATGGTACAGTGAGCCAGGTGATTGAGAGCAGCTGAGGGAGCACAGGAGGCCACACAAATACATACACACACACCGACTGGGAATTTCAGGAGCCAGCCACCCTATCCTGATTGTGTGTGTGAGAGTGTGAGTGTGAGTGTGAGTGTGTGTGTGTGTGTGCGTGTGTGTGTCTGTGTGAGTAAGGGGTGAGTGAAATTGAAGACCTAATAGATAGCTCTACTATACTATAGCTCTGGATATTACACCCACACACACAAACACACACACGGGCTGTATCACCGCCTGGTACGGCAACTGCACCACCCGCAACCACAGGGCTCTCCAGAGGGTGGCGCGGTCTGCTCAACGCATCACCGGGGGAAAACTACCTGCCCTCCAGGACACCTACAGCACCCGATGTCACAGGAAGGCCAAAAAGATCATCAAGGACAACAACCACCCGAGCCACTGCCCGTTTAGTCCGCTTCCATCCAGAAGGCGAGGTCAGTACAGGTGCACCAAAGCTGGGACCGAGAGACAGAAGAACAGCTTCTATCTCAAGGCCATCAGACTGTTAAATAGCCATCACTAGCACATAAAGGCTGCTGCCTATATACATAGCCTTGAAATCACTGGCCACTGATGGCGCCAAAGAACATGGCTGATGTTTTACATTCTCCCAGCCAATTGCGCTATTTTGTTAGTTTTTGTTTTTGTTTTGTGTAACTTATTTTTTAACTTATTTTGTACATAATGTTGCTGCTACTGTCTCTTATGACCGAAAATAACTTCTGGACATCAGGACAGCGATTACTCACCGCGGACTGGAAGAAACTTTTTCCTTTAATGAGTCCGACGAGAAGGATATACTGCTTTCACTGGAACAGGCCCAGATCCCCGTCATTTGCTTGAAGAAAAGACGCAGGAAAAGTAGCCGCAGATCGGGCTAACTTCTGAAAATCCGTAGGCGAACGAGTAAACTCCCACTACCATCCGTTCTTCTTGCTAACGTGCAATCATTGGAAAATAAAATTGATGACATACAATTAAGATTATCCTGCGAACGGGACATTAAAAACTGTAACATCTTATGCTTCACCGAGACGGGGCTCAACGATGATACRGATTACATAGACCTGGTAGGATTTTCCAAGCACCGGCAGAACTGAGACGCTACGTCTGGTAAGACGAGGGGTGGGTGTGTGTGTCTATTTGTCAATAACTGCTGGTGCGCGATGTCTAATATTAAAGAAGTCTCGCGGTATTGCTCACCTGAGGTAGAGTACCTTAAACTGTAGACCACACTATCTRCCAWGAGAGTTCTCATCTATATTATTCCTAGCCGTATGTTTGCCACCACAGAAGAAGCTGGCGCTAATGCCGCTCTAAACCAACTCGATAAGGCCATAAGCAAAGGAGAAAATGCTCACCCAGAAGAGGCGCTCCTAGTGGCCCGGGGACTTTAATGCAGGCAAACTTAAATCTGTTTTACCAAATTTTTACCAGCATGTCACATGTGCAACCAGAGGGAAARAAATCCTGGACCACCTTTACTCCACACACAGAGATGCATACAAAGCTCTCCCCCGCCCTCCATTGGGCAAATCTGAATATAATTCTATCCTCCTGATTCCTGCTTACAAGCAAAAAACTAAAGCAGGAAGTACCAGTGACTCACTCAATACGGAAGTGGTCAGATGACGCAGATGCTACACTGCAGGAATGTTTTGCTAGCAAAGACTGGAATATGTTCTGGGGTTCATCCAATGGCATTGAGGAGTACATCACCTCATTCATAGGCTTCATCAATAAGTGCATCGATGACGTCGTCCCCACAGTGACCATACGTACATATCCCAACCAAAAGCCATGGATTACAGGCAACATCCGCATCGAGCAAAAGGCTAGAGCTGCCGCTTTCAAGGAGCGGGAGACTAATCCGGACACTTATAAGAAATCTCGCTATGCCCTCAGACGAACCATCAAACAAGCAAAGCGTCAATACAGGATTAAGATTGAATCCTACTACACCGGCTCTGACGCTCGTCGGATGTGGCAAGGCTTGAAAACTAATACGGACTACAAAGGGAAACCCAGACGCGAGCTGCCCAGTGATGCAAGCCTACCAGATGAGCTAAATGCCTTTTATGCTCACTTCGAGGCAAGCAACACTGAAGCATACACGAGAGCACCAGCTATTCTGGATGACTGTGTGATAACGATCTCGGTAGCCGATGTGAACAAAACCTTTAAACAGGTCAATATTCACAAAGCCGCTGGGCCAGACAGATTACCAGGACGTGTACTCAAAGCATGCGTGGACCAACTGTCAAGTGTCTTCACTGACATTTTCAACCTCTCCTTGACCGAGTCTGTAATGYCTACATGTTTCAAGTAGACCACCAAAGTTCCTGTGCCCAAGGAAGCGAAGGTAACCTGCCTAAATGATTACCGTGCCGTGGCACTCACGTCAGTAGCCATGAAGTGCTTTGAAAGGCTGGTCATGACTCACATCGAAAGCATCCTCCCGGAAATCCTAGACCCACTCCAATCCGCATACCGCCCCAACAGATCTGCAGATGACGCAATCTCAATCGCACTCCACACTGCCCTTTACCACCTAGACAAAAGGAACACCTATGTGAGAATGCTGTTCAACGACTACAGCTCAGCGTTCAACACCATAGTGCCCACAAAGCTCATCACTAAGCTAAGGACTCTGGGACTAAACACCTCCCTCTGCAACTGGATCCTGGACTTCCTGACAGGCCGCCCCCAGGTAGTAAGAGTAGGCAACAACACGTCTGCCATGCTGATCCTTAACACTGGGGCCCCTCAGGGGTGTGTACTTAGTCCCTTCCTGTACTCCCTGTTCACCCACGACTGCGTGGTCCAACACGACTCTAACACCATCATTAAGTTTTCTGATGACACAACAGTGGTAGGCCTGATCACCGACAACGATGAGATGGCCTATAGGGAGGAGGTCAGAGAACTGGCAGTGTGGTGCCAGGACAACAACCTCTCCCTCAATGTGAGCAAGACATAGGAGCTGATCGTGGACTACAGGAAAAGGCGGGCCGAACAGACCCCCATTCACATCGACGGGGCTGTAGTGGAGCGTCCACTATTATGGTCCAAACATACCAAGACAGTCGTGAAGAGGGCATGACAAAACCTTTTCCCCCTCAGGAGACTGAAAAGATTTGGAATTCGTCGCCAGATCCTCAAAAGGTGCTACAGCTGCACCATCGAGAGCATCCTGACCGGTTGCATCACCGCCTGGTATGGTAACTGCTTGGCATCTGACCGTAAGGCGCTACAGAGGGTAATGTGTATAGCCCAGTACATCACTAAAGCCAAACTTCCTGCCATCCAGGACCTATATAATAGGCGGTGTCAGAGGAAAGCCCAAAAAATTGTCAGAGACTCCAGTCACCCAAGTCATAGACTGTTTTCTCTGCTACCGAGCGCCAATTTTAGGACCAAAAGGCTCCTCAACAGCTTCTACACCCAAGCCATAAGACTGCTGAACAATTAATTAAATCGCCACCGGACTATTTATATTTTCCCCCCTACTCCATTTTGTGCACTGCTGCTACTCGTTGTTTATTATCTATGCATAATCACTTCACCCCTACATGTACAAATGACCTCAACTAACCTGTACTCTCGCACACTGACTCGGTACCGGTACCCCCTGTATAGAGTCTAGTTATTCTTATTCTTATTGTGTTACTTAAAAAAAWWTTTTTTTTACTTCAGTCTCTTTGGTAAATATTTTCTTAACTCTTTCTTGAACTGTATTGTTGGTTAAGGGCTTGTAAGGAAGCATTTCACGGTAAGTTCTACACTTGTATTCGGCGCATGTGACAAATAAAGTTTGATTTGATTTGAATAAATGGGACACTAGTCACTTTAATAATGTTTACATATTTTGCATTACTCATCTCATATGTATATACTGTATTCTATCCTATTCTACTGTATCTTAGTCTACGCCGCTCTGACATTGCTCGTCCATATATTTATATATTCTTAATTCCAATATCTTTACTTATATTATTGTGTATTGGGTATATGTTGTGAAATTGTTTGATATTACTTCTTAGATATTACTGTACTGTCAGAGCTAGAAACACAAGCATTTCGCTACACTCGCAATAACATCTGCTAAAAAGGTGTGACTAATACAATTTGATTTGATTTGAAACACACGCACACACAGCTATACAAAAACCCTCTCCCCATGTTTGAGGCTTAATCTTAGCACAGCTCTTAATAAACTTGTACGCCACTGACACACACACACACGTGAACACACACAGACAAACACACACAGAGGCAGGCATGGTGGCTTTGTGGTACTGCCCTGCTGCTCACCCCACAGCAGGATTACAGGATAAGTCGTCACCTTCAGCCCCACACCACTCTCTTAGGGTCATGACACTACCATGACACTACCATGAACTCTAAAGTCATATGGTGACACACACACCCTCACACTCTCCCCCGCATTGTTGTTGAGAGAGAGAGAGAGAGAGAGAGAGAGAGACACACACAACAAAACAAAACTATATTGCTTATTGGGAAACACAAGCACAAACACAAAGCAAAATGTAGTGCTATCTGGCCCTAAATCGACAGTACACTGTGGCTAAATATTTGACCATGGTTACTGATCAAAACCTTAGAAAAACCTTGACAAAGTACAGGCTCAGTGAGCACAGCCTTGCCACTGAGAAGGGTAGACACAGGAAAACCTGTCTCCCTGTAGAGGAAAGGCTGTGCAACCACTGCACAACAGCAGAACCTGAGACGGAGCTGCATTTCCTGACAAAATGTCCGAAATATAAAACAATTAGAGAGTGTAATTTCCTCAAATTTGAACCCTTATTCAAGTTTCAAAAGACCTCTCTGATGAGAGTGCTACCGCGGTCCTGGTTTGTAGGGAGGAACGCAGAGATGTGGGTTGGGCAGCGCCTAACATTGCTGCCTCCATAAGTTGAGGGGACATGTCTGACAGCCAATCAACCTGCACCATGTACGCTACCTGTATGCTATTATTCCAATGTTATGGTTTATTTTTGACACTTGGTTATGTTTTACTGTTGTCCCCGTGACAATTTTGATTCCTCCCATTTCATTTTATATTGTAAATACCAAAATAAGCCTTGGCCAAGATGTACCCATTGTAGGCCATGAATAAACCAAATTGAATTGAGTTAAGTTGAATTGCCATTGAGAGAGAGGAGAGAGCCGAGAGAGACCAGAGAGAGAGAAGAGAAGGAGATGGAGAGGAGAGAGCGGAGAGTAGAGTGAGACAGAAGAAGAGAGAAAGAAAAGGAGAGATTTCACGTAAGATCTACAACTGTCCGATATTTGGCGCATGTGACAATACATTGATTGATGTGATTATCAGTTTCATAGCTGGCAGAATGATGCCACTGATATAAACTGCAGCTCGTGCTCTTGTTCACATGTCCCACACTTGATCTGCATCCCTTCACGGGAACTACATCCCCTATGGGAATGTGTGTGGTTGCAGGCAGTGGGGAGTGCGTGTGTTTGTGAGGAGTCATGTGGGAACCTCTGTGTACGCCTTTCTCACAAGTGTGTGGTGTGTTAGAGGATGCCATTTGGGAGTTGATCTGCTGGTGCATTAAATGAGTGCTGCGTCATTAATGAGTAGTAACACGACCCCTCACGCCAACAAATAACCCCTTTGCCCACACTCCCAACCCCCTTACCCCCCAGCCAAAAACACCCCCTCAAGCACACCCCCATCTCCCTTTCGCTGTCCCTACCGTCTCTCTCTCTATGCTCTCTTCTCCCTCTCGGTCTCTATCTCTCTTCTCCGTCCTCTGTCTCTGCTTCTCCTCCTCGTCGCTCTCTCTCCTCCTCACTCTCTTCTCCTCCTCTGGTCTCCCTCTCCTTCTCGTCTCTCTTCTCCTTCACCCCTCCCTCCTCTGGCCCCTCTAAACCTTCTCGTATCTCGTCTCCTCCTCACTCTCCTCTCCTCCTCTGTCTCCTTCCCCTTGCTCTGTCTCTACTCTCCTCTCAATCATCTTCTCACATTTCTCCTCTCAACTCTCCTCATTATTCTCCCCCTCTCTCTCTCTCTCCTCTCTCTCTCTTCTCCTCTGAACATTTCCGAGTCTCACTTCTGTGCCAGAGGACAACTCTTCATTTGGAGTGTGAGACAATGCGGCAGGCCCTGTGTCTTGTGCTCCCTGACATCCCTCGAGCCACAAAATATGGCCCCTGTCAGGGATCACTAGAGGACACACAATGGCCATTACCGCATGGGGCCGAGCAGGCAGGCTCAGGACGGGGCCCCGGGTGGACAGCTTCCAGACTCGGGTGTCTGGGGCCACACTGGGAGAGCAGAGAGAGCGGATGGAAGGAGGAAGAGCGAGAGGGGAGGATTAAGGGAGGAGAGAAGAAGAGAGATATGGAGCTGAGGAAAGCGAGAAGAGAAGAATTGAGGAGGAAGGAACGGAAGGAGAAGGAGGAAAAAGATAAAGAGGAGTATGAAAAGCAGTAGAGGGGAGGAAAAATGGGAAGAAAAGAAAATGGGAGGCAAAAGGCAAAGTCGTAGGAAAGAGGAGAGACAGACAGGCGGTATGGGTGAGGGACTAGAAAAACACTGGAACCTGGCCATAAGGAGAGAGTTAGGTTTTGGGAGGGAAAGTGAGAACTAGTAGGAAGACAAAAAGGGAACGAGGAAACGAGTGAGAGGTCTTAGGTTATAGAGCTCGCTGGGGCAGACGAGGGGGGGATAATGGAAATGATGCCTGATCTTGTCTTGGAGCCTGAACTTGGTTGCCTGATCAGCGACACAGAAGGGAAGCAGCAGGCATTGAGCAACAGCCTGAGAAGAGGAACCTGTTTCCCCCTGGCTGCTGCTGCCCTGACCCGCAAGGCCCAGGCACACTGCTAAGGACATAGAGGAAAGTGACAGGGAGAACCAGGACAAAGGCAATCTGAACCAGAGGGAAAGCCCCGAGAGGATGAAACCAGGGACCAATGGTAGGCACAGAGAGGGGGGTGGACGTGGGGTCATTGGGTGGAGAACTGAACAGAGAGCCATCAGTCTCCCATGATAATCTCCCGCAGCTGATCTCTGGTCACTTCCTGTCGCAAACTGTTCTCACCGGTATTAAGAAGACAACATAAAGCAAAACTCCCAAGCAGCCTCCACCAAAACGCATGGGACTAAAAACAAACTACCATTTAACCTAGCTTCAAAGGGGACCACAATGAAAGAGATTGAAACTGTTAAGTTTCGCCTTAAATTGTGTAATTAAATGCTAAAACCAATTAACCACAGAAATGTCAACAGTATGAAGCTTAATTTTATTAAAAAGCCTTCTTCTCAGTTGCTGGAGGACACAGGCCAATTAGTAGGAAGTCCTCAACCACAGCATCGGAGGGGCATTCCTGCAGCTCCTGCGCCAAACCGTCTTGCTCTCACCTTAGTGAGAGCAGAGGGTCAGTCCCAGACGATAAGAAAATCTATCTGGTCAAACTGCGTTCACCTATTTCCGCCAGCTGAACAGGGACAGGCCATTCAGGCCCCTGGTAGGAAGGAGAGAGGAGAATAAAAAGTGCTTGTTAAGTGCGTCCTTTTGACGTTCCACAATGCCACCCTATACCTGATATCAGGGCTATACAAACTCATTCCATGGACAGGACGACTGTCTGCGGGTTGTTTGGTGGTTTGCCTTTCAATTAAGACCTACAAGTTAGACATTTCCAGGAGGATTCCTTACTAAATTAGTGACTTTCATTCATCAATCAAGTACAGGAAGGAGCGAAAACCCGCGCACAGCTCGGCCCTCCGTGGAAATGAGTTTGACACCATGTGGCGCACCATATATAGAGCACTATGAAGGGCAGAAGGAGCAGAAGCGGGCCATTGGGATACGAAAGAAACTGTGTAGAGGAAAGAGAAGGGAGGAAAGGAATTTTCTTGACAGATTCCACCCCTCTCCCTCACCCTCTCCACTTTTCCTGTTTTGGCTTAACCGATCCACCATGCTGCAGCTGGATAATGGACATCTTATCTATCTGGAGGCTACACTTCTCACTGGCCCTGCACTTTTTCAATGGACTGACTGCAACTAGCTCCTTTTCCCCCTTTTCTTCACAGTGGAGGGAGTGAACATTGACCAGAGGCCCTAACGATCGCGCTTTATCTATCTTTCATTGTCAATCGCTGGTCTGGCTCTTATGGTCTCTCTCTCACTCAGCTTTCTCACTCACTCCACTCACTCTCAAGGTTCTACTGAGGATTCAAACTTGATCATGACAGACGTTACCGTTTAGCCATTATCTGGTTGGCAATATACATTGAAAAGTTCGGCTCGTCTCTTATTGGTAAAATAACTTTTAACATCCATTCTGAAGGCAAGGCATGGAGGGGGAGTCTAAGGGGGGGAGGAAAATAGGGTAGAGAAACCGACTGTTAGAAGGAGGGCGAGAGGAGAGAGAAGAAGAGGAGCGAGATGGAGGTTGGAAGGAGAGAGGAGGAATGCACCCCTAACAGGCAGAGGAAGGAAGGTGGAAAAGAAGAGAGAAAGAGGGAAAATGGAATTGACATTCCGCAAGCCCCGTTCCCCACAAACTCCCATTCTTCCCCTCTTCCCCTCACCTCCCCCCTCCCTCCCCCCTCCCTCCCTCCCTCCCTCCCTCCACTCCCTCCCTCCCTCTCCCTCCCTTCCTCCGCCCACTCCTGTCCCTCTCTAATGTTACTTCTAGCCACCTGTGCTTCATAGTTGTATTAGTGTTTGAAGCGTGGATCTGCAGCCATTGCCAGAAGCTTGAATGAGAAAAAAGACACAACATTGTGGCCTGCACCCCAGCCAAAATGCGACCAATCTGGCCTGCCAGCCAAGGTAGAAACCCGCGGCCCCACGTATAGAGGCCAGGCACGAGCAAGGGAACAGAACAGATGTGTGAACCAAATATCACAAACAGAAACACACTAACTCCACTGAGGCACGCACACACACACATACACAACATGCATGATCAAACGCGGGGTCCCCTCATACACATACAAACTCATACCAGGGACATCCATTACATTGCGAGAAAACCCTTCAGCGCACATCCCTAACGAGCATAAGTATCAGAGAAGCACAGAAAATCCATATTGCTACCCAAAGAATACACAGGGTGCACTGGGGAGATGTGGCTTCACTGGCTGCTTGTTTGATGCGACAAACGAGTACATGTGCATAAACATTGCATGGAGGACGAGAGAAGGACAGAGAGAAGAGAGCAGACGAATGAGAAAAATCGGAACAGGCCAAGATAAAGAGGGACACGTAAGACAGACAGAGAGAGGAGGGACGAGGAAGAGAAGAAGAGAGAGACAGAGAGAGCAGAGAGAGAGAGAGAGACAAAGAGAAGAAGACAGAGAGAGACAGAACGAGAGAGAGAGAGAGACAGAGAGAGAGAGAGAAGAGAGAGAGAGAGAAGAGAGATACAGAGAGAATGAGGGAGGAGAGAGGAAAGGAGGGAGAGAGAGAGGAGAGAGAAGAGAGAAGAGAGAGAGAGAGAGAGAGAGAGAAGAGAGAGAGAGAGAGAGAGAGAGAGAGAGAGAGAGAGAGAGAGAGAGAGAGAGAAGAGACTGAAAGCCAAGCTGTCACTAATAGAGACACCTACAGTATCAGTGACCTGGAATCCTGTCTGTTTTAGTGTTAACTATCCACATAGCATGCTCCACACACACACACACCACCACACACACACACACACACACACACACACACACACACACACCACACACACACACACACACACACAACACACACACACCACACACACACACACACCACACACACACACACACACACACACACACACACACACACACACACACACACACACACAACCACACAACACACAAAGACAGAGCAGCTGTTGAATTACATCAGGACACATCTCTCCAATCACATGCTCTGATAAATAACACTAACTAATAGCTTGGTTGGGTGGGTTCATGACAGTCTCTACTCTAACAGAGAACACCAGAGACCTGGTCTGAATTGACGGTGAGTGGACTTAAGTTCAGTATAAAGGCCTAAATGTACAGCGTAATAATCATTACCAATAAAACTGGCTACAGGAATGTTCATAGTCACACCCAAAGGTTAAAAGTTGCACCATTCTCATTTAAACACATCCCACATTATTTATGTTGATGTTTTCTTTTTATTTCTTATTTTTACTGCAAATGGCCCCCAGATTTTATCATAGCCCATTTTTTTACGGACATGGAAAGCATCACACTAGAATGGAGAACATCATAAAGATTGGACTTGGTACTGACTGTAAACCCTGCTATAAACACAGAGGGAGTGGGAGAAAGGGAGGGGGAGATATGAAAACAGAGAGAGAGTCATTTACTTTCTCCCTGTCTCTTACCCTTTCTCTCCCCCTCTCTGTCCCACTCTCTTCTCTCTCTCCCTCTCTCTACCCTCTCTCTCTGTCTCTTTCTTCCCTCCTCTCTCCTCCACCGCCCTCCTCCCCTCACTCTCTCCCTTTCTCTTACCCTTTTTTCTCCCTCTCTCTTACCCTCTATCTCTTACCCTCTCCCCCCTCTTCTCCCTCTCTTACCCTCTCTCTTACCCTCTCCCCTCTCTCTCCCCTCTCTCTCCCTCTCTACCCTCTCCTCCCTCTCTCTCTCTCTCTCTTACCCTCTCCTCTCCTTCTCGCTCTCTTACCCTCGCTCTCCCTCTCCTCTTCCCCCCTCTCTCTTACCCTCTCTCTTAACCTTCTCTCTCTCCCTCTCTCTCTTACCCCTCTCTCTCTCTCTTACCATCTTTCTCTCCCTCCCTCTCCTCTTACCCTCTCTCTTCTTACCCTCTCTCTCTCTCTACCCTCTCTCTCCTTCTCTCTCTCTCTTACCCTCTATCTTACCTTCTCTCTCTCTCTTACCCTCTCTCTCTCCTCTCTCTCTCTTACCATCTCTCTCTCCTTCTCTCTTACCGTCTCCCTCTCCCTCTCTCTCTTACCCTCTCTCTCTTACCTTCTCTCTTACCCCTCTCTCTCTTACCTTCTCTTTAACCTCTCCTCTCTTACCTTCGCTCTCCCTCTCTCTCTCTCTTACTTCTCTCTTACCCTCGCTCTCTCTTACCTTCTCTCTCCCTCTCTCTCTCTTACCTTCTCTCTTACCTCTCTCTCTCCGTCTCTCTCTCTCTTACCCCTCTCTCTCTTACCTCTCTCTTACCCTCTCTCTCTACTACCTTCTCTCTTACCTCTCTCTCTCTTACCTTCTCTCTCACTCCCTCTCTCTCTACCTTCTCTTCTTACCCTCCTCTCCTCTCTTACCTCTCTCTCACTCCCTCTCTCTCTTACCTTTCTCCTTACCCTTCTCTCTCCTCTCTCTCTCTCTCCTCCTCTCTCTCTCTCTACCCTCTCTCTTACCATCTCTCCTCTCTTACCTTCTCTCTTACCATCCTCTCTCCTCTCTCTCTCTCTTACCTTCTCTCTCTCTCTCTTACCTTCTCTCTTACCCTCTCCCCTCTCTCCCCCCCTCTCTCTCCCTCTCTTACCCTCTCTATCCTCTCTCTCTCTTACCCTCTCTCTCTCCTTCTCGCTCTCTTACCCTCGCTCTCCCTCTCTCTCTTACCCCCCTCTCTTACCCTCTCTCTCTCTTACCCTCTCTCTCTCTCTTCCCTCTCTCTCTTACCCCCTCTCTCTCTTACCATCTTTTCTCTCCCTCTCTCTCTTACCCTCCTCCTCTTACCCTCTCTCTCCCTCTCTCTCCTCTACCCTCTCTCTTACCATCTCCTCTCCTTCTCTCTCTCTTCTTACCATCCTCTTACCTTCTCTCTCCTTCTCTCTCTCTCTTACCCTCTCTCTCTCCTTCTCTCTCTCTCTTACCCTCTCTCTTACCATCTCTCTCTCCTTCTCTCTTACCGTCTCTCTCTCTCTCCCCTCTCTTACCTTCTCTCTTACCCTCCTCTCTCTTACCTTCTCTCTTACCTCTCTCTCTTTACCTTCTCTCTCCTCTCTCTCTCCTCTACTTCTCTCTTACCCGCTCTCTCCTCTTACCTTCTCTTCTCCTCTCTCTCTCTCTTACCTTCTCTCTCCTCTCCCCTCTCTTACCTTCTCTTTACCCTCTCCTCTCCGTCCTCTCTCTTACCCTCTCTCTCTCTTACCTTCCTCTCTTCCCTCTCTCTCCTTACCTTCCTCTTACCCTCTCTCTCTCTTACCTTCTCTACTCCCTCTCTCTCTCTCTTACCTTCTCTCTACCCTCTCTCTCTCTCTTACCTTCTCTCTTACCATCTCTCTCTCCCTCTCTCTCTCTCTTACCTTCTCTCTCTCGCTTACTTCTCTCTTACCATCTCTCTCTCTCTTACCTTCTCTTACATCTCTCTTCCCTCTCTCTCTCTCTGACCTTCTCCTTACCCTCTCTCTCTCTTACCTTCTCTCTTACTTCTCTCTTACCCTCTCTCTCTCTCTACCCTTTCTCTCTCTTTTTATTTTCAGAGCAACACGCTCACAGCCACAATGAATCCATCAGTATCTGACAGGCCCAGTCATCCAAGACGAGGAAGTCAACACCAAGCCCACAAGATCTATCTTTAAACGCAATGTTTACCAACAAACTTTCCCTGCCTGGAACACATTAAGACCCAAATAAATGGCCTGGGGCCGGAGGAGGGGGGATGGTTAGGATGGCTGGGTGTGTTTGTTGTGTAGTGGTAGGGGGGGGGGGTTGTCTGTTCATTCGCTAGGCTGTGGGCAAGGTTGCTGCACTCGGCAGGGGAAAATAAGTCATAACAGAGTCAAAAAGGCTGTGTGTGAATGAGTTTGTTTTCTTAGTTTTTTATTTTTTCTTGGTTGGTAACGCTATTATGGCGTGATGGTAATGCCTGACAGATTGACTGGCTGAGCTGGTTCCACTGAGGCCTAAAACTCAGGTCCTGCTCCACTAAATACATAGATGTACACACACGAGCAAACACAAAGGCTTGAACACTCAGGTAAAGACCGTGTGGTGTTGTAATTGTAAGATTGTAAGACTTTGCAGTAGGCTTGGTTGGGCTTATTCAGGGGTTAACGGTGCACCCATGGGAGCTAGTCTAACCTTTGACCTGGGCTAATGTAGACTCTGTGACTCGGCAGGATATCATTATGGGACCAGTTGGGGAGAAATTTTCACACAGAACTGACTCTCTCTTTCTCCCACAGCCGTGAAGCGCTCTCCACCACTGCCCCATAACGATATGAACCTGACCTCTCTCTTCTCCCCACAGCCGTGAAGCGCTCTCACCACTGGCCCCATAACGATATGAACTGACCTCTCTCTTTCTCCCCACAGCCGTAACGCTCTCCACCACTGGCCCATAACGATATGAACCTGACCTCTCTCTTTCTCCCACAGCCGTGAAGCGCTCTCCACCACTGCCCCATAACGATATGAACCTGACCTCTCTCTTCTCCCCACAGCCGTGAAGCGCTCTCCACCACTGGCCCCATAACGATATGAACCTGACCTCTCTCCCTCCCCACAGCCGTGAAGCGCTCTCCACCACTGGCCCCAAACGATATGAACCTGACCTCTCTCCTTCTCCCCCAGCCGTGAAGCGCTCTCCACACTGCCCCATAACGATATGAACCTGACTCTCTCTTTCTCCCCACACCGTGAAGCGCTCTCCACCACTGGCCCCATAACGATATGAACCTGACCTCTCTCTTTCTCCCCACAGCCGTGAAGCGCTCTCCACCACTGGCCCATAACGATATGAACCTGACCTCTTTTCTCCCCACAGCCGTGAAGCGCTCTCCACCACTGCCCCATAACGATATGAACCTGACCTCTCTCTTTCTCCCCACAGCCGTGAAGCGCTCTCCACCACCTGGCCCATAACGATATGAACCTGACCTCTCTCTTTCCCCACAGCCGTGAAGCGCTCTCCACCACTGCCCCATAACGATATGAACCTGACCTCTCTCTCTTCTCCCCACAGCCGTGAAGCGCTCTCCACCACTGGCCCATAACGATATGAACCTGACCTCTTCTCTTCTCCCCACAGCCCGTGAAGCGCTCTCCACCACTGGCCCCATAACGATATGAACCTGACCTCCCTCTTTCTCCCCAGCCGTGAAGCGCTCTCCACACTGGCCCCATAACGATATGACCTGACCTCTCTCTTTCTCCCCACAGCCGTGAAGCGCTCTCCACCACTGGCCCATAACGAATGACCTGACCTCTCTCTTTCTCCCCACAGCCGTGAAGCGCTTCACCAACTGGCCCCATAACGATATAACTGACTCTCTCTTTCTCCCACAGCCGTGAAGCGCTCTCCACCACTGGCCCCATAACGATGACCGACTCTCTCTTTCTCCACAGCCGCTGAAGCTTCCACCACTGGCCCATAAACGATATGAACCTGACCCTCTCTCTTCTCCCACAGCCGTGAAGCGCTCTCCACCACTGGCCCCATAACGAAATGAACCTGACCTCTCTCTTTCTCCCCACAGCCGTGAAGCGCTCTCCACACTGGCCCCATAAACGATATGACCTTGACCTCTCTCTTTCTTCCCACATGCCGTGAAGCGCTCTCCACCACTGGCCCATAACGACATGAACCCTGACCTCCTCTTTCTCCCCACAGCCGTGAAGCGCTCTCCACCACTGGGCCCATAACGATAATGAACCTGCCTCTCTCTCTTTCTCCGCACAGCCGTTGAAGCGCTCCCAACCCCCTGGCCCCAAACCGACATAACCTGACCTCTCCTCTTCTCCCCACAGCCGTGAAGCGGCTCTCACACACTGGCCCCATAACGATATGTGAACCTGACCCTCTCTCTTTCTCCCCAACACCGTGAAGCGCTCTCCACCACGGCCCCATAACGACATGAACCTGACCTCCCCTTTCTTCCCCACCAGCCGTAGAAGCCGCTCTCCACCACTGGCCCCATAACGATACTGAACCTACCTCTCTCCTTCTCCCCACAGCCGTGAAGCGCTCTCCACCACTGCCCCATAACGATATGAACCTGACCTCTCTCCTTCTCCCCACAGACGTGAAGCGCTCTCCACCACTGGCCCCATTAACGATATGAACCTGACCTCTCTCTTTCTCCCCCACAGCCGTGAAGCGCTCTCCACAAACAAACATTTACCAGTTTCTCACAGCAGGAAAATAATCCCACAGCAACAGGAATGTTTAATTATTATGTGGATTAATTGCCATTTTTGCAGGGGTTGCTAATTTTTTTGTTAGAATAAATCAAGTCTGACATTTTAAATTGTAAATTAAACAAACTTAAACTTTAAAAGCGTTTTAAAACATTGAATACACTACAATTTGCATTTCCTGCTGCACAGGAAAATTCTCTGCGCAAGATAAGACACCCGTACCGGGCATGTCTTGTCACACTATGTGGCTACCTCTGCCCCTTTCAAAGACACATATTCCATCTGACAAATGAGGGGATCTGTGGACTTGACTTCGTGCGACTGACAAGTAGGTGAACATAAAAATATTAAAATAGATTTGTCTTGAGTTGCCAAATAGAGACGATCATAACGCTAGCGATAGAATATTATTTACTAGGCAAAACAGTTGAAGCAACAAAGTTCTATTTTTCAATGACAGCCTAGGAACAGTGGGTTTTATGCCTTGTTCAGGGGAACAGTGGGTTTACTGCCTTGTTCAGGGGAACAGTGGGTTTACTGCCTTGTTCAGGGGAACAGTGGGTTTACTGCCTTGTTCAGGGGCAGAAGTACAGATTTTTACCTTGTCAGCTCGGGGATTCAATCTTGCAACCTTTCGATTACTAGTCTAACGCTCTAACCACTAGGCTACTTGCCACCCCACAATATATAGAGATACGGTATGCTATACTGGACAGTCATTCAAGCAATGGCAAAATGTCAAGATGATCTTGAAGTGATTCCATCCATCCACTCAGAGAGCTTGTCTAGTGGGTTGTGTAAGACAGGTTATAAAACACGCTGCATGTCAGAGGCCTCACAAACAGACAGCAGTCTTTGTTGGTGTGATGTAACCCTGCCAATCCACACACTTAAAGCAGTACTGGGACTTCAACACAATGTCTGTCTGGAGGCTGAATACATTATAGCGTTCCCCACTCCACGTTCTTATTAATGCCCAAAACCTTCACCTCCATTGCTATGTAATTGCTAGGCAATTACACCAAATTAGAACTGTTAACAAGGCACTGTAACCATAGTACTTAGAGCATAAACACACTGGTATAAGAGCTGCTGTAATGGAAAGGCCTCGTGGTATCAGTGTTGAGCAGCAACTACCCCACACAGGTTTCCACTTTCCTTGCTGCCTCCGCCCCTCAAATTCCCTAAAAATACCCTAAATGATGTCCCCCTAACCCCCTAAACACCTAAGCCCATGTCTTGYCCCCCTCCCCATCTCGCCCCCTGGATCTGACCCTCAGGGTGGTGAAAGCTTACCCCATAAACCGCTCTCTGTTCCAAGCATGCTGAGTGTGATGATTGGCTCTGAGTTATGGTGCCTTTGTGCTGGGCCAGGCCAAGTCCAAGGGTTAATATAGGACCCAGCATTCATGTTTACAACCATAACATTGGTCTGAAGGGAGGGAGAGAAAGATGGTAAGAGAGAGAGAGAGGGGGTTAAAGTTAAAGCCAATCTGAGATGTACTGGCATATTCTGTTGTTCCACCCCTGTCATCAACCACTACATTACCCACAACCCCTAGCAACCATATTTAAAAAAAAATGTACAGGCTAGTTAGTTAAGAACAAATTCTTATTTACAATGACAGCCTACCGGGGAACAGTGGGTTAACTGCCTTGTTCAGGGGCAGAACGACATATTTTTACCTTGTCAGCTCTGGGATTTGATCTTGCAACCTTCTGGTTACTGGTCCAACACTCTAACCACTAGACTGCCTGCCTCCCCGAGACGTACTGTGGATATTGATCCATAACCTG
>NW_019943640.1:35870-40060 GCF_002910315.2 Salvelinus sp. IW2-2015 | reverse complement strand
GGCCGAATCCACTGACGCCCACATAACATTAACCTTAACCCCAACACAAGCCCACACACCGCCTGACCCCATAAATCTAAACCCCACACAAGCCCACACACCCCGTCTCGACCCCCATAGACTCTATACCCACCAAACAAAGCCCCCACACCCGCCTGACCCCATAATCTAAAACCCACACAGCTACACACAGCCACCGCTGGACCCCATAAATCTAAACCCAAAGCACCCCAACACCCTGACTACAATTACCAGCCCCCCACATCCCCGCCTGACCCATAATCTAACCTTGGACAAATACCCACATCTCATAATCAACACACACCTGCTTCTGACCCTTAACCTCATTCCAGTACCCACCCACCCGCTTCCTGGTCTGCTGTCTGTTCTGTCTGTCTGCCTCCTGTCTGTCTGCCCTGGTCTGGTCTGTTCTGTCTTTCTGTTGTCCTGTCTGTCTGCATGGCTAACAAAGACACTTTAACACAAATGCAAATGCACACACATCACACACACACGCACGCACCACACACAAAAACACACACTACACAAAGTTATACAGAGGGTACAGACAATCTAACAGCCCTCTCTAGGTCTGATCCTCTTCTCTGACGGGTGTGCCCTGAGCAGTTGCTGACACCCTCCAGGCCTTTTTCTGTGACATAAGACCGGAGAATCCAGAGAAAATGCACAGATGCCGTTAAGTTATTCGCAGCTTTCGTGGCAAAGCAAACAATTGGAGGAAGACGTATGGTATATTTATGCTATCACGCCTGATTAGTAACGTAGCTCGACACTTTCAGAACCAAAACTGCTCTTCTTTTCCACTGGAGGTTTGTGGTAGAGAGGGATTCCAAGTGTCGTTCCCACTGTGGAGAATACATAATGTTAAATAAAACTACATGGCCCGCTTTGGGCAGCTGCTACATTATTTTCATTAAACCACATAAACAAACCCGCCTTGCTGGCGGTGGCTGATTCCTTACAGGAAGGACAGAATCACAGAAAGTCCCGCTCTCTGCCGAAACCTGCCGAGCCTTCTAGACAGCCTGTCTTGGATAGTATACCAGCTATCCATTCGCTACAGACATCCTGCCACTGCAGATAAAAGTGACCTCTTCGCGCTGGGCCTGGGTCGCTCTGTAGCCACACAAACTGCCACCCACGCAAGCAACATCACACGCACCGCAAGCACTAGACACACACAAGCGCACCCAAAATGCATGCACGAGAGCAAGCACACCCAAAGCGCCTTCTTCCCATACCCACATACATCGTACTGATAGACAGCCATCCGTCGTGGGTAGACGGCAGACATCGTACTGGTAAACAGACATCGTACTGGTAGACAGACATCGTATGCGCAGCATGACTGTAGGCAGACACGACTAAACTCGTACTGGTAGACAGACAATCGTACTGACAGACAGAACATCGTACTGGGTAGAAAGAAACACAGACCAATCAGCGTACTGGGGGGTTGGGGACTCCGAAGGCGAAAGACAGAGCATTCGTCTGGTAGACAATGACACACGATCGGTAATCACTGATGAGACGACACATCCGTACTGGTAGACAAAGACTCGTACTGGTAGATCACCAGAACATCGTACTGGTAGCAGACATCGTACTGACAAAGACAGAATCGTTCTGACAAGACAGACATCGTACGACAGACAGACTCGTACTGGTAGACAGACAATCGTACTGGTAACAGCATCGTACTGAAGACATAGACATCCGTACTGACAGAACAGACATCGTTACTGACAGACGAGACAATGGTACTGACAGACAGACATTCTACTGAACAGACAGACATCGTACCTGACAGACAGAATCGTACTGGTAGACAGCATCGTACTGGTAGACAGACATCGTACTGATAAACACGTGATGACCACAAAGCTGGACTCGGTTATATTTAGTTCTGGATGACTACATCCTTACTCCTCCTCTCCCTCTCCCCTCTCCCCTCCCTCCTCCCACCTCCTCTCCTTCTCCCTCCTCCCTGCTTCCCTCACGCCTCCTCTTCCATTCTCGCTGCCTCCCCCGGCCTGTCCTCCTCCCCACAGGTCCTTCTCACCCTTCTCGCCTCATCAACCCCTCCCTCACCCTTCTCTCCCCTCTCACCTTCCTCTCCTCACAACCCTTCCCTTCCCTCCTCCCGACAGATTTTTCTCCTAACCCCGCTATAGCCCCCGGCGGCCCCTGCAGCCCTCCCCCCGTCACGCCGCCCCGCCCACCTTTCTCAACTCTCCTCACCCATTCCCTCGCCCTTCCTCCTCACCCTCCTCCCCACACGAGGTCCTTCTCACCTCTCTCCCTCACCACCCCTCCCTCACCCTTGCTCTCACACCTTTTCACCCTTCCTTCCCTCATCCCCTTCATCTGCCCTCAATCACCTCCCTCACCCTTCCTCTCCCTCCTCACCCCTTCCTCCCCAATCAGAGTCCTCCTCAGGCCAGGTCATTCAGTCCTGCCTTCACTAAATAGACAGACTTACTGTAAACTGGAAGCCTGAAATAGGTCATGATTCCATGGTGACATGAATAGCTGTTCGTAGTGGAACAACAAACTGCACAGTATATGTAGGTGTTTTCTGTCATATTATGAACATGATGAAGCTGAATTGTGAGACACATCGAATCAATGAAATCCAGCGAACCACGAATGAGGACCTCTGTATTCTCTATGAAAGTAAGACCAAGGCCTTCCTGTGACCCTGTTTCAGAAGCATTCACTGTGTAGAACTTCTGAACCATGTGCTGCACAGTAACTTGTAATAAAGTCCATGACTCCACCATGTTGGCACAGAGAGAAGGGGGGGGGGGGGGGGGTTGTAGCTGCAGGGTTCGGATCCAAAGAGGGAGTGTCCTACCTGGGGCTGCCTGCATCTCCACCAGTCCCCCCCGGCTGCAATCAGGGCCTCCATGATCTCGTCACGTGGTTGTTCTCGTTTACGTCGCACTGAGCAGGCAGGATGGACAGGCAGGGAATAGGTCAGAGGTCAAATGAAGGGACAGAGAGGTCCAGAGTCATTGATGTAAATATTGACATAAACATAACATGTGTTGATGGGATCAAGAAGTTACAACGTCCACATCTCATAATCAACACACACCTGCTGTCTGACCCTTAACACCCTCATTCAGTACCCCACCCACCGCCTTCCTGTCTGTCTGTCTGCCTTTCTGTCTGTCTGCCTGCCTGTCTGTCTGCCTGTCTGTATGTATGTCTGTCTGTCTGTCTGTCTGTCTGTCTGTCTGCATGGCTAACAAAGACACTTTCACACAAATGCAAATGCACACACTCACACACGCACACGCACACACAAAAACACACACACACAAAGTTATACAGAGGGTACAAGACAATCCTAACAGCCTCTCTAGGTCTGATCCTCTTCTCTGACGGTGTCGCCCTGAGGTTGGCTGACCCTCCAGGCATTTTTCTGTGACATAAACACCGGAGAACCAGAGAAAATGCACAGATGCCGTTAAGTTATCGCAGCTTTCGTGGCAAAGCAAACAATTGGAGGAAGACGTATGGTATTATTTTATGCTATACGCACTATTAGTAACAGTAGCTCAGGACATTTCAGAAACAAAACTGCTCTTTTCCACTGGAGGTTGTGGTAGAGAGGGATTCCAAGTCGTTTTCCCACTGTGAGAAATACATAAGTTAAATAAACTACATGGCCCAGCTTTGGGCAGCTGCTCAATTATTTTCATTAAAACCACCAGATATAACAAACCCCTTGCTGGCGGTGGGCTGATTCTTACAGGAAGGACAGAATACAGAAAGTCCGCTCTCTGCCAGAACCCTGCCGAGCCTTCTAGAACCAGCCTGTCCTTGGATAGTATTACCACTATTCCATTCTACAGACATCCTGCCACTGCAGATAAAAAGTGACCTCTCGCTGGGCCTGGGTCGCTCTGTATGCCACACAAACTCGCACCCACGCAAGCACACACACACGCACCCAAGCATACACACACAAGCGCACACAAATGCATGCACTGAAGCAAGCACACACAAACAGAGCCTTCTTCCCATGACCCACATACATCGTACTGATAGRCAGACATCGTACTGGTAGACAGACATCGTACTGGTAGACAGACATCGTACTGGTAGACAGACATCGTACTGACAGACAGACATCGTACTGGTAGACAGACATCGTACTG
>NW_019943640.1:26121-30947 GCF_002910315.2 Salvelinus sp. IW2-2015 | reverse complement strand
ATCTACTATATGATCTACTATTAGTATATGATCTATTACTATATGATATACTACTATGTACTCTATGATCTGCGTTGTTTGGTTTTGGAAGTACTTGGCAGAGTTCTCTGCCTGGCATGGCGCTACATGGTTAAGAAGACCCTTCTCCCTGCGCTGCCGTTTCTCTCTTTGGTCTAATCCACTGAGCTTACGTCTGAGTCCCAAATGAGAGTACGTAGTGCATTACTTTTGATCAGAGTCCTATGGGCCCTGGTAAAAAGTAGTGGACTACATAGGGATTATTGTGCCATTTGGGTTACATCCTATGTTAGAAAGGTCAGACAAACAGACTCAGGTTGGCCTCCCTCCATCTGTTTCTCTGGTGGTTATGGCTGGGGGGCTGGAGCACCATGGGTCAAGTTTTCATAAAAAACCTGACAGAGCGACGGGCCAGAGAGAGCARTGCATTCTGGGACAGCCCAGCACGCTCACTCCTTCTGGTGACGTCAGAGGCGAGCGACAGAGCGAGTGGAAGAGGCTACGCAAATATCACGAGTTCTGACTCATTGACTGTAATCTCCTATTCCAGATTTCTTTGTAAACAGAAGCCAGAAACGGACATTCCTGCGTGATTCAGAGCAATTCGGAGAGCAATTCTCCCRGTGAGCTTTGGCAGTGCATGCGAAGAACAAACAGCATACTCAACATGCTAATGCTTTCCCACTGGACAAAAACTGCTTGAATTAACGTTGTTTCCACATCATTACAACCAAAACAATATGCGTGATGACGTTGAATCAACGTGGAAAACTGATTGGATTTGCAAAAAGTAATTTAGTCTTTTTTTCATCCAACTTTTAACCTACATCCAAAGACATGGTGCCATTYTTTGTTGATTTCAAGTTGAATTAAYTTTAGTTGACCAAATGTAAATCCAGACTATACGTTTCTGATAATGCATTATACATATATTGAGAATGTCAGTATATTCTGAGAATGCAGTATATATATCGGAGAATGTCAGTATATATATCTGAGAAAGCAGTAATTCGAGAATGTTCAGTTATACAGTTTATCTGAGAATCAGTTAACAGTATATCTGAGAATGTCAGTATACAGTATATCTGAGAATGTCAGTATACAGTATATATCTGAGAATGTCAGTATACAGTATATCTGAGAATGTCAGTATACAGTATATATCTGAGAATACAGCATGCATAAGACCCATGCTTGATATGTTTCCTATACCTGTTGGATATACCTGGAACCAAAAAAGATTTTAAAAGTGTTCTCCTATGGGGACAGCCGAATAACCCTTTTAGGTTCTAGATAGCATMTTTTTTCTAAGAGTGTAGCCAGCACCACACCACTTCACCAACGCACCAATCAGTCTTACCAGAAGTGGGAGTGTTTGAAGATGGCCTCACTGAAGGTCTGGCCTAGAAGCCTGGGGCTGGCCTGGTTCTGAGCCCCACTCTGGGCCACCCTGACCAAGTGTCTGGTGAGGTGCACCAGGAGCTGGTGGTTGGCCTGGGGGACGCTGGGGGACTCTAGGATCTTCTTCAGCTTCTCGCCACACTCCTCCACGCTCTGAGTCTCTGGAGTAGCAAGACAGAGAGAGGGGGAATGAGTACAAGTGTGAATTGTATTTGTGTGTGTGTGTGTGTGTATGCGTGTGTGTATTGTGTGTGTGCTGGGACAGAGAGCCAGGCACTAATAACAGAACACACCTACAGTGCCTTCAGAAAGTATTCACACCCCTTGACTTTCTCCATATGTTGTGTTACAGCCTGAATTCAACATGGATTAAATACATTTATTTTCTCACCCATCTACACACAATAACCCATAATGACAAAGTGAAAACATGTTTTTAGACATTTACAAATTTATTGAAAATGAAATACAGAAATATCTCATTTACATACAGTGCATTTGGAAAGTATTCAGACCCCTTGACTTTTTCMACATATTCAAAATGTATTACATTTCCCCCTCATCGATCTACACACAATATCCCATAATGATGAAGCAAACATCTTTTTTTTCTGCAAATGTAGAAATTWAAAAAACTGAAATATCACAATTACACAAGTATTCAGATCCTTTACTCAGTACTTTGTTGAAGCACCTTTGGCAGCGATTACAGCCTCGAGTCTTCTTGGGTATGATGCTACAAGTTTGGCACACCTGTATTTGGGGAGTTTGTCCCATTCTACTCTGCAGGGCCACTCAAGGACATTCAGAGACTTGTCCCGAAGGCACTCCTGCGTTGTCTTGGCTGTGTGCTTAGGTGAACCTTCACCCCAGTCTGAGGTCCTGAGCGCTCTGGAGCAGGTTTTCATCAAGGATCTCTGTACTTTGCTCCATTCAGCTTTCCGTAATTTCTGACTAGTCTCCCAGTCTCCGCCGCTGAAAAACATCCCCACAGCATGATGTTGCCACCACCATGCTTCACCGTAGGGATRGTGGCAGGTTTCCTCCAGACGTGACGCTTGGCATTCAAGCCAAAGAGTTCAATCTTGGTTTCATCAGACCAGAGAATCTTGTTTCTCATGGTCTGAGAGTCTTTAGGTGCTTTGGCAAACTCCAAGCGGGCTGTCATAGGCTTTTACTGAGGAGTGGCTTCCGTCTGGCCACTCTACAATAGGCCTGAATGGTGAGTGTGCAGAGATGGTTGTCCTTCTGGAAGGTTCTCCCATCTCCACAGAGGAACTCTGGAGCTCTGTCAGAGTGACCATCAGGTTTCTGGTCACCTCCCTGACCAAGGCCTTTCTCCCCAGATTGCTCAGTTTGGCCGGGCGACCAGCTCTAGGAAGAGTCTTGGTGGTTCCAAACTTCTTCCATTTAAGAATGATGGAGGCCACTGTGTTCTTGGGGACTTCAATGCCAGACATTTTTTGGTACCTTCCCCAGATCTGTGTCTCGACACAATCCTGTCTCGGAGCTCAACGGACAATTCCGTCAAGCTAACGACTTGGTTTTTGCTCTGACATGCACTGTCAACTGTGGACCTTATATAGACAGGTGTGTGCCTTTCCAAATCATGTCCAATGAATGGATTTACCACAGTTGAATTCCAATCAAGTTGTAGAACACTCTCAAGGACAATCAATGGAAACAGGTTGCCCTGAGATCAATTTCAAGTCTCAGAGCAAAGGGTCTGAATACTATTTAAATAAGGTAATTTTTGTTTTTTTATTTTTTATAAAATTAGCTGAAATTCTAAAAAGCTGTTTACGGTTTGTCATGATGGGGTATTTTGTGTATATTGATGAGAATAATATATGTTTTATTCCATTTTAAAATAAGGTTGTAACGTAACAAAATGTRGAATAAGTCAAGGGGTCTGAATAATTTCCGAATGYACTGAAGTATCAGTGATTCTAACATAACACTTTGTTTTCAGGAAATAAAGTTCATTTCTTTGCCGCATTTTTTGCAGTTCTACTTTAGTGCCTTACTGCAAACAGGATGCATGTTTGGGAATATTTGTATTCTGTACAGGCTTCCTTCTTTTCACTCTGTCATTTAGGTTAGTATTGAGGAGTAACTACAATGTTGTTGATCCATCCTCAGTTTTCTCCTATCACGGCCATTAAATTCTTTAACTGTATTAAAGTCACCATTGGCCTCAAAGTGAAATCCCTGAGCGGTTTCCTTCCTTTCCGGCTACTAAGTTAGGATTGACACCTGTATCTTTGTAGTGACTGGCTGTATTGATACACCATCCAAAGTGAAATTAATAACTTCACTATGCTCAAAGGGATACTCAATGTGTGCTTTCTTTTACCCATCTACCAATAGGTGTCCTTCTTTGTGAGGCAATAGGAAACCTCCCTGGTCATTGTTGTTGAATCTGTGTTTGAAATTCACTGCTCGACTGAGGGACCTTACATATACACGGCATTCAGAAACTATTCAGATCCCTCCCCCTTTTCCACATTTTGTTACGTTACAGCCTTTTTCTAAAATGGATGAAATAAATAAAAATCCTCATCAATCTACTCCCAATACACCATAATGACAAAATGAAAACAGGCTTTTGGAAATGTCCATGCAACTTATTATGTGACTTGTTAAGCACATTTTTACTCCTGAACTTATTTAGGCTTGCCATAACAAAGGGATTGAATAATTATTGACACAAGACATTTCAGCTTTACATTTTTTATTAATTTGTGAAAAATTATTGGGTATTATGTGTAGGCCAGTGACACAAAATCACAATTTAATACATTTTCAATTCAGGCTCTTACACAACAAAATGTGGAAGAAGTCAAGGGGTGTAGACACTTTCTGAAGGTCTACTCAGTAATTTGAATATTTGACAGATATACTGGGAGATTTGAATTCAGAATTATAGCCTCCCCAACAGCAGCACTGCTGTCTAGAATGGCAATCTGTTGTAGTCACCCATCCATGCCGTTAGCTTTGATGGGACAGCATATATATGGGATAAGAGTTATAAACGCTGTGTCTCTGTGTCTCTGGATGGCCTGGGATCAGATCAGCCTCAGCTCCTTTGTGTGTTCTCACAGCTCAGACGATGTTGTTGTTTAGAGAGGAGAAGGCATAATGATGCTCTCACCAAAAGGCCTTCCCATCACTCTGCGAACAAGACCCAACATATGTACCTCTGCAATACTCTGCTGTCTAGGCAGCTAGGGGTTCTCTCTGTGGAAGATCACATAACCACTACGTATTGCACATGCACTTCTGCACTCTGCTTAACGATGAGTGTACTGGAGTGTACCCAGTGTACTGTACTAGAGTGTACTGTAGTGTACTGTACTGGAGTGTACTGTACTGGAGTGTACTGTACTGGAGTGTACTGTACTGGA
>NW_019943640.1:0-23073 GCF_002910315.2 Salvelinus sp. IW2-2015 | reverse complement strand
AGTACGATGAGGACGTATTGTGCTGAGGTACTGCGGAGGACGAGTTGTAGCTTTATGTGGAATGTACGTGTGTACGGATGTAGTCTGAATGTACTGAGTGTAAGTTTATTGGAGTGTACCGTAGTGTCACTGGAGTGTACTGTACTGCAGTATAGTTAGTGTGCTGTAGTGTACTAAGTGTTACTGTACTGTAGTGAGTGTACTGTAGTGCTACAGTAGTGTAACTGTACTGTAGTGAGTGTACTTGTAGTGGTACTGAGTGTACTTGTACTGTACTGTAGTGTACTGTAGTGTTTACTGCAGTGTACTGTACTGTACTGAGTGTACTGTTAGTGTATGAGTTTATTGGAGTGTACGGTGACTGTAGGTACTGAGTGTACTGTACTTGTACTTGAGTGTACTGTAGTGTACTGTAAGTTTATTGGAGTGTACCGTAGTGTACTGTAGTGTACTAGTGTACCGTAGTGTACTGCAGTGAGTATAGTGTAGTGTACTGTACTGAGTATAGTGTACTGTAGTGTACTGTGGTGAGTGTACTGTACTGTATTGTACTGAGTGTACTGTAGGTGTACTGTACTGCCGTATAGTGTACTGTACTGTACTGCGTATAGTGTACTGTAGTGTACGTGGAGTGAGTGTTACTGTACTGTAGTGTACTGAAGTGTTACCGTAGTGTACTGAGTATAGTGTAGTGTAACTGTATTGAGTATAGTGTAGTGTACTGTACTGAGTATAGGTGTTACTGTAAGTGTACTGCGGTGAGTGTACTGTACGTATTTACTGAGTGTACTGTAGTGTACTGTAGTGTACAGAGTGTACTGTGTTTTGTGTCCAGCCTTTGATTTGATTCTGCTACTAAGGAGAAACACCCATGTCTTCTATTGAAACTGCCTTTTTATATTTAGTATAGGTACTAAATTATAATGCAGCTAGCTTTCTTCATTTCACATACTGTACACGAAAGAAGCAGAATGTGATCCATATTGACCTATTATAGTTGAAAAAGTGTGTGCGAGCAAGGAGGCCTACAAACCTGACTCAGTTACACCAGCTCTGTCAAGAGGAATGGGCCAAAATTCCCCCAACTTATTGTGGGAAGTTTGTGGAAGGCTACCCGAAACGCTTGGCCCAAGTTAAACCATTTAAAGGCAATGCTACCAAATACTAATTGAGTGTATATAAACTTCTGACCCACTGGGAATGTGATGAAAGAAATAAAAGCTGAAACAAATCATTCTCTCTACTATTATTMTGACATTTCACATTCTTAAAATAAAGTGGTGATCCTAACTGACCTAATACAGGGAATTTTTACTAGGATTAAATGTCAGGATTGTTGAAAAACTGAGTTTAAATGTATTTGTCTAAGGTGTATGTTAACTTCAGACTTCAACTGTAAATGGGTTTAGGAGGTGTGACAGAATCGACAATAGGAGGATTTGGGAGGGTACTGAGGAGGACTAGGGAGGGTACTGAGGAGGACTAGGGAGGATACTGAGGATGACTAGGGAGGGTACTGAGGAGGACTAGGGAGGGTACCGAGGAGGACTAGGAAGGGTACTGAGGAGGACTAGGTGTGATGCAGATCAAACAAGAAAATATTTTTATTTTCAGAGAGCTGAGGGAGGAAAAGAAGGAAGGCGAGGGAAGACAGGAAGGAAGTAGAGGGAAGACAGGAAGGAAAGAGAGGGAAGACAGGAAGGAAGGAGAGGGAAGACAGAAAGGAAGGAGAGGGAAGACAGGAAGGAAGGAGAGGGAAGACAGGAAGGAAGGAGAGGGAAGACAGGAAGGAAGGAGAAGGAAGACAGGAAGGAAGGTGAGGGAAGACAGGAAGGAAGGAGAGGGAAGACAGAAAGGAAGGAGAGGGACGGTACCCCCTGTATATAGCCTCGCTATTRTTATTTTACTGCTGCCGTTTAAATATTTGTTACGTTTATTTTCTATTTTTTACTTATCCATTTTTTACTTGACACTTATTTTTCTTAAAACTTCTTAAAGCATTGTTGGTTAAGGGCTTGTAAGTACCTTAAGCATTTCACTATAAGGTTGTTGTATTTGATTTGATTTGATGTAGTATTGTTTTACAGCAAACCAACCTCCAAAGTCAAAAACCAGTTCCATTTTAGTCAGCTTAACCTCACAGAACCCTCAAATTTCCACCATGCGTCTTTTCAAGTGGTTTATCCTGACTTAAAATGTTCCCATAAATAAAAGAGAGAAGCTTGTGCTGGGAGTGTGATGAAACAGGTAGGAGCTGGGAATGTGATGAAACAGGTAGGAGCTGGGAGTGTGATGAAACAGGTAGGAGCTGGGAGTGTGATGAAACAGGTAGGAGCTGGGAGTGTGATGAAACAGGTAGGAGCTGGGAGTGTGATGAAAACAGGTAGGAGCTAGGAGTGTGATGAAACAGGTAGAAGCTGGGAGTGTGATGAAACAGGTAGGAGCTGGAGTGTGATGAAACAGGTAGGAGCTGGAGTGTGGATGAAAAAGGTAGGACCTGGGAGTTGTGGATGAAAACAGGTAGGACTGAGTGTGATGAAAACAGGTAGGAGCTGGGGTGTGATGAAACAGGTTAGGAGCTGGGAGTGTTTGATGAAACAGGTAGGAGCTAGGAGTGTGATGAAAACAGGTAGGAGCTGGAGTGTGATGAAACAGGGTAGAGCTGGGAGTGTGATGAAACAGGTAGGAGCTAGGGAGTGGTGATGAAACAGGTAGGAGCTGGAGTGTGATGAAAACAGGTAGGAGCTGGGAGTGTGATGAAACAAGGTAGGAGCTGGGAGTGTGATGAAACAGGTAGGAGCTGGGAGTGTGATGAAACAGGTAGGAGCTAGGGAGTGTGATGAAACAGGTAGGAGCTGGGGTGTGATGAAACAGGAGGTAGGAGCTAGGGAGTGTGATGAAACAGGTAGGAAATGGAGTGTGATGAAACAGGTAGGAGCTGGAGTGTGATGAAACAGGTAGGAGCTAGGAGTGTGATGAAACAGTGTAGGAAGCTGGGAGTGTGATGAAAACAGGTAGGAGCTGGGAGTGTGATGAACAGGTAGGAGCTGGGAGTGTGATGAAACAGGTAGAGAGCTGGAGTGTGATGAAACAGGTAGGAGCTGGGAGTGTGATGAACAGGTAGGAGCTGGAGGTTGTGATGAAAACAGGTAGGAGCTGGGAGTGTGATGAAACAGGTAGGAGCTGGGAGAGACAAGCACTTACATCATTGACTGAAGCTGCTGTTGTTGGCGAGGGGAGAGCTGAATAATTTGGGGAGGTCAGGGGGGAGAGAGTGTGAACTCGGCCTGAGGGTTGACCATAGGCGCAGTCTACCCTAAGGTCGTCCCCACAACACACACGCACACACACACACAACACACACACACACACACACACACACACACACACACCACACACACACACACACACACACACACACACACACACACACACACACCACACACACACACACACACACAACGCATGCATACAAAATAGCTTCACACCACACACACCAATGCACACACAAGTTCATAACACAAATACCACATGCACACACACACACACACACACACACACACACACACACCACAAACACACACACCACACCACACACACAACCCACCCACGGAAAGCACGACTCTCCCTTATTGTTCAAGGAAGGGGTCATGGAAAAATAGATCAGGTGCCTACAGCATGTCTGTAAAAGAGAGAGAAGATTGTGAGTACAGAGCAGACGTTGGAGAGAGGGATAAGATATTATTAATCTGGAGCTGGGCCAACAGACAACTGAGCTGAGAGAGGGAACATTTCTGTCTCTCTGTCTCCGTCTCTTCTCTCTCTCTCTCTCTCTCTCTCTCTCTCTCTCTCTCTCTCTCTCTCTCTCTCTCTTTCTCTCTCTCGAAGTCTTGAGGATGGGTTGGAAGGTCAGGCAGGCTGCCGGAGTGGTAAGCGGTGACACTCTGAAGTTTAGCCAGGGTATATACTGCACTTTGGTCCCAGAGGTTAAAGCAGGGTGTCCCATCCATGACCCTGGGGGCAGGAGCTAGCTCCTATACCTAGAGGGTTGGCTGGATCTGACTGATGTTCATATGACCTTCGCTTAGCAACTATATTTAACATGGCTTTTCAACCCTGGGTTAACATTTTAAATAACTTAGCCTCATTTCATACAAGTGACAGCAGAACTCTGTGATTGGCTAGCCCCAAGAAGTCTGTGCAAACAGTCTCTAGATATGGCCTGGCTGACTTTGGACTGTGATGTTTGATGTTAGTTAATAATGACCAATGTGAGTACTGTTACTGTACCTTGGGCGGTGTAGATCAGTTCACTGTAGACCACGGCTGGGATGATGGGGGAGGGCAGGTCCTGAAGGAAACCCCTCAGACTATCAGACAACACCACCAGATCATACTGGTCCACATCCACTGACGCTGGGTCTGAGAGARAGGAGGGAGTGAGGGAGGGAGGAAGTGGTTAGAGACAGAGAGAGAGACAGATGTGTTCAAAATCACATATTCTTAATTTATAAGAGACCACAATTTATGAAATGTGACTTTGGCAGCTCGTCTCTCACCAGTACCAGTGGAGACAGAATGAGTCAACTGGACCAACGCTCTAACCRCTAGRCTACATGTCCCTGAGCTGTAATGAACTGAGTCAACTGGACCAACGCTCTAACCGCTAGGCTACATGTCCCTGAGCTGTAATGAACTGAGTCAACTGGATCGACGCTCTAACCGCTAGGCTACATGTCCCTGAGCTGTAATGAACTGAGTCAACTGGACCAATGCTCTAACCGCTAGGCTACATGTCCCTGAGCTGTAATGAACTGAGTCAACTGGACCAACGCTCTAACCACTAGGCTACATGTCCCTGAGCTGTAATGAACTGAGTCAAGGGAATCTCAGGGTCATTTCAATCTGGGGAAACAGGAACATTATCAGTTAGAAACAGATCTTCCCATGTACTGCATACAAAGAGAAACCAGCAGGATGTAGACAAAACAGAGATAGACAGTCACAGAGATACTGTGTTTGTGTGTGTGTGTGTGTGTGTGTGTGTGTGTGTGTGTGTGTGTGTGTGACCTGGGTGATTAGGGTCATTGCATTAGTAGAGGACATGCCTCTAGCATTCCCTTCTTCCACCCCCTCTTCCTCATCCTCCTCTTCTTCCTCATCAGTCAAATACATGTATGTCACATCTTCTGGACTATTATCTGTTGTTAGGAGCATGGATTTCTCTATAACTAATAGTCAAATAAACTTTCCAATCATGACGGTCCACTAAACCAGAGGTCTATTTATATCACGGTGCCCTCTTTCTGACCCCGTACAAACATGATTAGAGCACAGTCCTGCAGCGTCCTGTGTGTGTTGTGGAGTCCCTGATCCTGCCCCTCCATGTGGAAAAGTCACACAGAGGGCAGAGGAATGATATTCATTTACACTGTGTTCAGTCACACAGAGGGCAGAGGAATGATATTCATTTACACTGTGTTCAGTCACACAGAGGGGCAGAGGAATGAATTCAATTTACACTGTGTTCAGGTCCACACAGAGGGGCAGAGGAATTGTATTCATTTTACACTGTGTTCATCACACAGAGGGCAAGAGGAATGAATGACTAATTTACAATGTTGTTCAGTCACAGTTCAAGAGAGGCAGAGGAATGAATATATATTTACCTGTGTTCAGATCACACAAGGGCAATGTACAATTCGTGTCAGCCCAGGCAGAGGAAATGACTCATTCAAACTGTGGGGAGTACTACAGAGGGAGAGGAATGATCTTACAGTAGAGCTGTGAGAGGACTGTCCTCACAGTAGAGCCTTGAGAGACTGCACTACGTAGCAGATCATAGTCTAAGAGAGCCTATGAGAAGACTGTCTTCACAGTAGAGCATGAGAGGACTGTCTTCACAGTAAGAGACAGCGAGAGGACTGTCCTTACAGTAAAGCTGTAGAGGACTGTCCTCACAGTAAACGCCTTGAGAGGACTGTTCCTCAAAGTAGACGCATGAGAAGACTGTCTCACAGTAAGGAGCCATGGAGAGGACTGTCCTACAGTAAAAAGCCTATGGAGAGGACTGGTCCTCAAGTAGAGCCTTGAAGGACTGTCCTCAAAGTAGAGCATTGAGAGCCTTATGTAAGAGTATTGCTATGGTCTCTTCTGGCTGTCCTCACGGCTTTATGTAGAGGAAGTCGCTCATGGCTTAGGAGACAGTCTTCTCTGTTACTTGAGGACGATACAAGCTTACTGTAGACAGCCTCTAGTTTTACTGTGGATCATTCCGTGGTCAATGTGAAGGTCTCTCATGGCTCACTGTGAGACAGTACTCTCACGTACTTTGAAAGGAAGTGCCTCTAAAGAGTTAACTGTGAGGCGATCGCTCTCAGGCTTACTGTGAGTGAAGTCTCAGATTCCATGATCTTGCACTAGGAGTTCTCTACATGTAGCAGACTAGCCTACCAAATGCTCTGAAGAGTCTTAGTCTGACTTGACAATTTTCAGCTAGTGCTCTTAGAAGATACATGTGGTTGACAGTCATGTTCTGCAGCTGAGGAGTCCCTATTGCTCTTTAGAGGTCATGTGAGGTTGGGGACGAGGAAGAGTCGATGAGACAGTCTTTACGGGGACCTCAGCCGGAGGGCAGCGGTTACATTGCATGCATCAGTCAGACCAACAGGGATTGGGACAGAGAAATGTCCCACATTAATCCCCGCCTCGCTCTCTTCTCTTAATTCTGCTATCTCTTTGACGAGCCTGAAGACAAATTCCATACCTTTTCTCATCCCTTTTTCTCTGTTCATCATCTCTTCCGCTACCCTCCTTTGTTTCTCTGTTCCATCTTCTCTGCGCAGGCTTAACATTTCTATGTACTGGCTCGACGGTCTGGGATGTTTTCACTCTCCTTGTGCTCTCAGTCCCTATCTCTCGCATCCTCCTTTGTTTCTCTGTCTCATCATCTTCGGCTACCTCCCTTTGTTTCTGTGTTCCTCATCTCTCGCTACACATGTTTTTGTTATTCTCTCGCTTACCTCCATGTTCCGCATATCTCTCGCTACCTCCTTGTTTTCTCTGTTTTCAGTCAATCTCTGTACCATCCCTTTGTTTCATCTGTTCCACATCTCATGCGCCTCCCATCTTTGTTTCTCTGTTCCATCATCTACTCGCTACCTCCCTTTCTCTGTTTCTTCTCTGTAACTCCTTCTGCCATCTCCTCGCTACCTCCCTTTGTTTCTCGTGTTCGCATCATCTCTCGCTACCTCGCCTTTGTTTCTCTGTTTTCCATCATCTTCTCGCTAGTCCCTTTGTTTTCTGTTTCCATATCTCTCGCTCCCGTCCCTTTGTTTCTCTGTTCATCATCTCTTCGCTACTCCCCTTGTTTCTCTGTTCTCTCACTCTCGGCTACCGCTCCCCATTGTTTCTCTGTTCCATCATCTTCTCGCTATCCTCCCTTTGTTTCTCTGTTCCTCATCTCTGCTACACCTTGTTTCTCTGTTCATCCATCTCTCGCTACCCTCCCTTTCCTGTGTTCTCTGTTCCATCATCTCTCGGTATCTCCTTTGTTTCTGTTTTGTTTTGTTTCTGTCTTGGCTTATCCACTTACTCTCTGGCTGAACGAATCCAAAGTGAAAGGCTATCCCTTTTTCTACTCCTCTTCTCTCTTTCCTTCCAATCCCTCCTTTCTCTGCTCCTTACTCTCCTCATCCTCTCTCCGATGCTGCTGCTCTAGACAGGAGTATGTGGCATCAAAATGACACAGTTGTTTCATACCCTCCAGAAAGTATTAGCTGCTAATTCATGGCCAACATCAGCAGGACAGGCTGGGCCAGAGCAGGGGCACACCGGGTCACCTCACCCAGGTTAGGTGTGGCCGTCTTGGGGCACGGAAGGGCTGAACCCCTTAAAGCTCTGAATAGATGAGTGAGCTTCAGGCAGACAGATACGGCACAGAAAAGCAATTCTGGGTAATTTGTGGCTTCCATTCAGGCTGTGTGTGTGTAACAGATGGAGTTAAGGAGCAGGGTGAGGAGTGTGTGTAACAGAGGGAGTTTAGGAGCGGGTGAGGGATGTGTGTGTAAGCAAGAGGGAGTTAGGAGCAGGTGAGGATGTGTGGTGTAACAGAGGGAGTTAGGAGCAGGGTGTGGTGAGGATGTGTGTGTAACGAGGGAGTTAGGAGCAGGGGGCGGGTGGGGATGTGTGTTGTAACGAGGGAGTTTAGGAGCGGGCGCGGGTGGGGATTGTTGTGTAGAAGAGGAAGTTAGGAGAGGGTGAGGATGTGTGTGTAAAGAGGGAGTTAAGGAGAGGGTGAGGATGTGTGTGTAACAGAGGGAGTTAGAGCAGGGTGAGGATGTGTTGTGTAACACGGGAGTTAGGCAGCAGGCGGCCGGGTGAGGAGTGTGGTGTAAAGAGGGGAGTTAGGACAGGTGAGATGGTGTGTGTACAGAGGAGTTAGGAGCAAGGGCGGGGTGAGGATGTGTGTTTGACAGCGGGAGTTTAGGAGCAGGGGGGTTTGAATTGTTGTGTTTGACAGAGGGAGTTAGGAGCAAGGGCGCGGTGAGGATGTGTGTTTGACGAGGGAGTTAGGAGCAGGGGGGGGTGAGGAGTGTGTGTACAGAGGGAGTTAGGAGCAGGGTGAGGGTGAGGATGTGTGGTTTGACAGAGGGAAGTTTAGGAGCAGGGGGCGGAGTGAGGATGTGTGTTTGACAGAGGAGTTAGGAGCAGGGGGCGCGGGTGAGGATGTGTGTTTGCGTGTGACAGAGGGAGAGAGGGAACAGATGTGTCTCTTTTACATTCTTAGTTGGGATGTGCGTGTTAGAATTTTGGGTCCCTCCATTGGGCCTATAAACATTATGGGCGTTTTAACAATTCTGATTTGATTCCTAATCCAACTCCAGATTTGAGTGGAATTGAAATTGAGACCTCAGTCACACTAGTGTGGTTTCATCATCATAACTATTTATCTCTCTCTCTCTCTCTCTCTCTCTCTCTCTCTCTCTCTCTCCTCTCTCACCTCTCTGCTTCTCTCTCTTCTCTCTCTCTCTCTCTCTCTCTCTCTCTTCTCTCTCTCTCTCTCTCTCTTCCCTCATCTCTCTCTCACACACACACAACACACACAGCCTTTTACCTTCAAACCCCCAATACATCTGCAAAGACAAACACAGCAGGTGTATGTATAGGTCATGTTTGACTGGCTTAGGCATTTAACAAAAAATATTTCAAGAATGCTGTTACATATCACCCACCACACACACACACACACACACACCACACCACACACACACACACACCCACACACACACACACACACAACACACACACACACACAACACACACACACACACACACAACACACAATTGATTGAATTCCTGCACCAACTGCAAAAACAACACACAACACACCACACACACACCACACACACACAATCCACACACAACACACAACAACACACACACACAATTGATTGAATTCTCTTGCCAACCAAACCTGCAACCAGCCCAATATGGGTCTACCCTCTACTGTTGACCCTACTCTTTAGTTCATAGTGCATTGCACTGTCATCCAGGGACATTCTTATTACAAAACATTCACCATTGCTTAGCTAGCCACTGGGGTCGTGATGACAGTGGGATGTGTGTGTGTGTGTGTGTATACATGCAGTGACCTTTGTGATCTCTAGTGACCCGAGAAGCTGCTGTAGGGGTTAAGTTGGTTAGATGGTGGTGTCTTTAAATGGTCTAATCGACCTGGACCCAGAGCCTGACACCCAACCGTAAGAGTCGCAGGCAGCCAGCCGTGCCATGGGCTCTACAGCTGGTCATTTCATGCTGTTTAAAACCTGCGTTAACCATGGCATTTAGGCTAACACCACACACAACTGACCTTCAGTCTTTCATATAGATGGCAGAGAGATGCCAGCAGTAGTAATGGGACTGTAGTGCCAACTCTAGGGGAGGTACTAGCATGGGGTGGCATTGTACCCAGTCAGAGACAGGAGCCCAAACACAGCTTGATGAAGTGAGGCCAATCGGAGGGGGAAGAAGAAGGGAGGAGGATTGGAGGTAGGGTGACATGTGGTGTGGGGTGCCTGAACCAACAAACCCTGTGGCTGGGGGATTTTCCACTCACATGGCAGGATAAACCATGGCAGGGTAATGACAGATAAACCATGACAGGATAAACCATGGCAGGGTAAATGCAGGATAAAACATGGCAGGGTAAATGGCAGGATAAGTTGGAGAGCCATTTAACCCATGGCAGGGAAATGGCAAATAAACCATGACAGGATAAACATGGCAGGGTAACCATGCAGGGTAAACCTGGCAGGGTAAATGGCAGGATAAACATGGCAAGGGTAAATGCAGGAACCATGGCAGGTAAATGGCAGGGTAAATGGTAGGATAACCATGGCAGGGTAAATGGCAGGATAAATGGTAGGATAACCATGGCACGGTAAATGGCAGGGTAAACCAGGGCAGGGTAAACCATGGCAGGGTAAAACCATGGCAGGGTAAATGACAGGATAAACCCTGGCAGGGTAAATGAAGGATAACCATGGCAGGGTAAATGACAGGATAAACCATGGCCAGGGTAACCATGGCAGGGTAAATGGAGGATAAACCATGGCAGGGTAAATGGCAGGGTAAATGGTAGGATAAACCATGGCAGGGAAAATGGCAGGATAAACCATGGCAGGGTAAATGGCATGGAATAAACCATGGCAGGGTAAACCATGGCAGGATAAACCATGGCAGGGTAAATGGCAAGATAAACCATGACAGGATAAACCATGGCAGGGTAAACATGGCAGGGTAAACCATGGCAGGGTAAATGGCAGGATAAACCATGGCAGGGTAAATGGCAGGGTAATGGTAGGATAAACATGGCAGGGTAAATGGCAGGATAAACCATGGCAGGGTAAATGGTAGGTAAACCATGGCACGGTAAATGGCAGGTAAATGCAGGTGTAAACCATGGCAGGGTAAACCATGGCGGGTAAATGACAGGATAAACCCTGGCAGGGTAAATGACAGGATAAACCATGGCAGGGTAAATGACAGGAATAAACCATGGCAGGGTAAACCATGGCAGGGTAAATGGCAGGATAAACCATGGCAGGGTAAATGGCAGGGTAAATGGTAGGATAAACATGGCAGGTAAATGGCAGGATAAACCATGGCAGGGTAAATGGCAGGATAAACCATGGCAGGGTAACCATGGCAGGGTAAACCATGGCAGGGTAAATGACGAGGATAACATGGCAGGGTAAATGGCAGGAAACCATGGCAGGGTAAAATGACAGGAATAACCATGGCAGGGTAAATGGCTGGATAACGGCTAGGGAGGAGGGAGAGGAGGGAGAGGAAGGGAGGAGAGGAGAGGGGAGGAAGAGGAGAGGAGAGGAGAAGGGAGGGAGGAGGAGAGAGAGAGGAGAGGGAAGGGAGAGGAGAGGGGGAGAGGAGAGGGAGAGGAGGAGAAGAGAGGAGGGGAAGGGAGAGAGGATGAGAGGAGATGGGGGATAGGGGGAGAAAGAGAGGAGAGGGAAGGGAGAGAGGGAGGAGAGGGAAGGGGAAGAAGAGGAGAGGAGGGGCGGAGGATGGTGAGAGGCGAGCGGGAAGAAGAGGGAGGCAGAGGGAAGGGGAGTGGAGGAGGAAAGGGCAGAAGGGGAGTGGAGAGGGAAGGGGAGAAGAGAGGAGAGGGAAGGGAAGGGGAGTGGAGAGGAGGAGCTCGCTGCTGATCTACACACATATGGTTATTACACACACCAGACACACTCAGCCAGAGTCACCAGGACAGAACCTTTAGCCTAGATACATGAACCGTATGTGTGGCTAGAAAAACAATAAACTCAGCAAAATAGAAAGGTCCTATCACTGTCAACTGAGTTTATTTTCAGCAAACTTAACATGTTTAAATATTTGTATGAATMTAACAAGATTCAACAACTGAGACATAAACTGAACAAGTTCCACAGACATGTGACTAACAGAAATGGAATAATGTGTCCCTGAACAAAGGGGGGGTCAAAATCAAAAGTAACAGTCAGTATCTGGTGTGGCCACCAGCTGCATTAAGTACTACAGTGCATCTCCTCCTCATGGACTGCACCAGATTTGCCAATTCTTGCTGTGAGATGTTACCTCACTCTTCCACCAAGGCACCTGAAAGTTTCCGGACATTTCTGGGGGGAATGGCCCTCACCCTCCGATCCAACAGGTCCCAGACGTGCTCAATGGGATTGAGATCTTCGCTGGCCATGGCAGAACACGGACATTCCTGTCTTGCAGGAAATCACTCACAGAACGAGCAGTATGGCTGGTGGCATTGTCATGCTGGAGGGTCATGTCAGGATGAGCCTGTAGGAAGGGTACCACATGATGAAGGAGGATGTCTTCCCTGTAACGCACAGCGTTGAGATTGCCTTCAATGACAACAAGCTCAGTCCGATGATGCCGTGACACACCGCCCCAGACCATGACAGACCCTCCACCTCCAAATCGCTCCCGCTCCAGAGTACAGGCCTCGGTGTAACGCGCATTCCTTTGACGATAAACTCAAATCCGACCATCAACCCTGGTGAGACAAAACCGCGACTCGTCAGTGAAGAGCACTATTTGCCAGTCCTGTCTGGTCCAGCAACGGTGGGTTTGTGCCCATAAGGGACGTTGTTGCCGGTGATGTCTGGCCTACAAGCCCTCAGTCCAGCCTCTTTCAGCCTATTGCGGACAGTCGGAGAACTGATGGAGGGATTGTGCGTTCCTGGTGTAACTCGGGCAGTTGTTGTTGCCATCCTGTACCTGTCCCGCAGGTGTGATGTTCGGATGTACCGATCCTGTGCAGGTGTTGTTACATGTGGTCTGCCACTGCGAGGATGATCAGCTGTCCGTCCTGTCTCCCTGTAGCGCTGTCTTAGGCGTCTCACAGTACGGACATTGCAATTTATTGCCCTGGCCACAATTGCAGTCCTCATGCCTCCATGCAGCATGCCTAAGGCACGTTCACGCCGATGAGCATCTTTTTTTGTGTGTTTTTCAGAGTCAGTAGAAAGGCCTCTTTAGTGTCCTAAGTTTCCATAACCGTGACCTTAATTGCCTACCGTCTGTAAGCTGTAAGTGTCTTATCAACCGTTCCACAGGTGCATGTTCATTAATTGTTTATGATTCATTGAACAAGCATGGGAAACGGTGTTTAAACCCTTTACAATGAAAATCTGTGAAGTTATTTGGATTTTTACAAATGATCTTTGAAAGACAGGGTCCTGAAAAAGGGACGTTTCTTTTTTTGCTGAGTTTATGTAGACTGGAGAGAGACTGGAGAGTGGAGAGAGACTTTCAGAGACTAATTCATGTGCTAATTCATGTGACCATACAGTTTTGATTTCTGTTTGCCATATAACTGTGCTGTGATGTTTCACAATAGTTCTGAACCTTTCTATTCTCATAGTTTCTACAGAATGTAAATTAAAGGTAAACATTTTTGCTAAGTGTATATTACTATATCATGGATCGATTGACTATGACTTTTCAAATCACCCAGCAGTGCTGCTTGCAGAGTTAGCTCCAGGTAAATGTTGCAATTCTTCAACCATTCCTGAACCTGTGATCAAAAACCACATACATATGGACAGTACCAACACAAATGATCTAATTATTTTGTCTCATCACAGCAAAATCTACAGAGCTGGGATGGTTGCATCCTCAACAGATATTGGATGCAAGAATTTTGTATAATAATTTAAATTGAAAAACTCTACGTTTTGAATCCGGTGTCGTTTTGTATATCAGTTCATAAAACCATGTGCCATGGAATCAGTACATTGAAAATCTCTTCCCAACTATTTAGCAATCTGTATGGCACAGGTGTCAACTTGTATTTTCAAGTGGATAAAACTGAAATTGCAACCAACTTTCTTTGGCTTGTTTAAAAAATAGTGATAGATTGGAGATGATTTCATTGTCAAAAAAACGAAAGTGAGAGGTTGGAATTTCAATAAAGGGAAAAAGGCCATTCTATAACACGGGGTGAGCCATTCTTACTAGTCTGCTAGAGAACCAGTTCAGATATAAGTATAGGTTTTGTATGACTGAAGCCTTTAGCGAGAGGCTTTAATATTTAATAATGTCTGCCCTCCAAATTCATATTCATGATATAAATAGCCCCGTAATTTAATTCTCTAGAGGAAAGTATTCAGACCCCTTTCCCTTTTTCCACATTTTGTAACATTTCAGCCTTATTCTAAAATGTATAAAATAAAAAGAATCCTCATTAATCTAAACACAATACCCCATAATGACAAAGCGAAAACAGGTTTTTAGAAAAACAGAAATAGCTTATTTACATAAGTATTCAGACCCTTTGCTATGAGACTCGAAATTGAGCTCAGGTGCATCCTGTTTCCATTGATCATCCTTGAGATGTTTCTACAACTTGGTTGGAGTCCACCTGTGGTGAATTCAAATAATTGGACATGATTTGGAAAGTCACACACCTGTCTATATTAGGTCCCACAGTTGACAGTGCATGTCAGAGCAAAAACCAAGCCATGAGGTCAAAGGAACTGTCCATATAGCTCCGAGACAGGACCGTGTTGAGGCACAGATCTGGGGAAGGGTACCAAAAAATGTCTGCAGCATCAAAGTATTTGATGCAGATGATGATGTGCCAGTATCTCTACTTGCAAATCATCATCTGCACGTCTATCACTCCAGTGTTAATTTGCTAAATTGTAATTACTTCGCTACTATGGCCTATTTATTGCCTTACCTCCTTACTCCTTACTCCATTTGCACACACTGTATATAGATTTTTCTATTGTGTTATTGACTGTATTTTTGTTTAACTTTTGTGTAACTCTGTGTTGTTTGTTTGTCGCACTGCTTTGCTTTATCTTGGCCAGGTCGCAGTTGTAAATGAGAACTTGTTCTCAACTGGCCTACCTGGTTAAATAAAGGTTAAATAAATAAATAAATATTTAAAAAGTCCCCAAGAACACAGTGCCCTCCATCATTCTTAAATAGAAGAAGTTTGGAACCATCAAGATACTTCCTAGCGCTGGCCGCCTGGCCAAACTGAGCATTCAGGGGAGAAGGGCCTTGGTCAGGGAGGACCTTCTTTAGAGATGGGAGAACCTTCCAGAAGGACAATCATCTCTGCAGCACTCCACCAATCAGGCCTTTATGGTAGAGTGGCCAGATGGAAGYCACTCCTCAGTAAAAGGCACTTGGAGTTTGCCCAAAGGCACCTAAAGAACTCTCAGACCGACAAACAAGATTCTCTGGTTTGATGAAACCAAGATTGAACTCCTTGGCCTGAATGCCATGCGTCACGTCTGGAGGAAACATAGCACAATCCCTACGGTGAAGCATGGTGGAGGCACCATCATGCTGTGGGGATGTTTTTCAGTGGCAGGGACTGGAGGACTAGTCAGGTTCGAGGGAAAGATGAACGGAGCAAAGTATAGAGAGATCCTTGATGAAAACCTTCAGAGCTCTCAAGACCTCAGACTGGGGCGAAAGTTCACCTTCCAACAGGACAACAACCSTAAGCATACAGCGAAGAAAACGCAGGACTGGCTTTGGGACAATTCTCTAAATGTCCTTGAATGGCCCAGCCAGAGCCCAGACTTGAACCCGATCGAACATCTCTGGAGAGACCTGAAAATAGCTGTGCAGCGACACTCCCCATCCAACCTGACAGAGCTTGAGAGGATCTGCAGAGAAGAATGGGAGAAACTCCCCAAATACAGGTGTGCCAAGCTTGTAGTGTCACACCCAAGAAGACTCAAGGCTGTAATCAGTGCCAAAGGTGCTTCAAAAAGGACAGAGTAAAGGGTCCGAAATACTTATGTTAATGTCATACTTCCTTTTGACATTTTTTTTTATATACATTTGCAAAAATGTCTAAAAACCTGTTTTTGCTTCGACATTATGGGGTATTGTGCGTAGATTGTTGAGGGAAAACATTGTTTAATCAATTTTAGAATAAGGCTGTAAAGTAACAAAATGTGGAAAACGTCAAGGGGTCTGAATACTTTCCGAATGCACTATATATAAAATGTTTTTGGGATAAAAAATGTGCCATTACCACAATTAACCAATAGAAACGCATTGAACAATGTTATTACATTTCCGAGGGGGCGCAGATATTGTAGGCTAAGGGTTAACTACATTTTGCAGTAGCTTGGTGGTAGTTGAACTCAATTCAAATCTAGGTCGCGTTTTCAGTACTTCCTTACTTTTTCAACTACTGAAATTACACAACTTTTTTCTGCAAAAAAATAAAATATGGGTGAAGTAGGCAATATTTACATTGTTTTTGTGTTTAATAGGTTAAATCACATTCTGTTAACATATGACCCCAAGGTGATCTGTTCTTGCAATTTGTAATCTATGACATTTCAGATTTATTGTACATATTGTATGATACTTTTGGATGTAGTGGACAACTTTTCACAGTAACTTTAGTTCAGTAAACTATATTTTTCTTTAGAAAAGCTTTAGCSTAGCTTAATTTCTTTCAGTTTGAAGTAATTGGTAGCTTGGTAAACGATCTTTTCAGGGTGGCACTGCAACACTGCTGTGTGTTTATAATATGGAGTGCAATACCAGTAAATGTCCCATTACTCCACCAAAGCTACGTGATCATTTCAACCACAGCATTACTACATTCTAATTGAGTTGAGCAAGCAGTTAGTAGAAAATGTAGATTTTAAACAAAGACAAAATTCTCAGGACTGACTAACCAAAATATCTTTAAAATATCTTAGTCAGTTAACCCTCTGAGGACAATATAAGAACCTATGACCTTCTGGCCAACCCTACAGAAAAATAAGGGCCAGCCGACAACACATACAATAAAATTTGATGCGTGTAACCAAATAATTGCTTATTGAAAACATTACCCCAGCTAATCCAATAAGGTTAATTGAAGCTGACTGAAAGGGTTCACCAAGCTGAGACAACACATCAGTGGAGAAGGACAGTTGTATTATCTGTGTCTAACTCTAAGTCCATCAGCTACAGAGTTTCATTATCTGCCTTATTGAATAAGCTCATCTTTATCCTTGCTGCAAATGCCACACACACAAGCACGCACACATACACATACACACACAAACACACAGAGATAGTGGAGTTGGAAGGCTTTCCACTGCTAAAGCCACCATTGTATTTTCTCCTCCTAGATAGTTACCACAACAAGCAGAGAGAGCCAGGATCAAAAACACAGTCTTACTGTAGTCAGGACCACAACACTGTCTTACTGTAGATTCAGGACAACAGCACTGTCTTACTGTAGATTCAGGACAACAGCACTGTCTTACTGTAGATTCWGGACAACAGCACTGTCTTACTGTAGATTCAGGACAACAGCACTGTCTTACTGTAGATTCAGGACAACATCACTGTCTTACTGTAGATTCAGGACAACAGCACTGTCTTACTGTAGATTCAGGACAACAGCACTGTCTTACTGTAGATTCAGGACAACAGAACTGTCTTACTGTAGATTCAGGACAACAACACTGTCTTACTGGTGATTCAGCCATGGAGAATGAAGGTACCAGAGATCTAAGGCATCCTAGACAGAGAGTCAGTGGGTGAAAGACACCCCAGTGTTCTCCACACAGAGAGAGACAGTTCAACAGAGAAACAGAGAGGGAGAGACAGGAGGACTAGATTCTGTGAGAGGGTTATTCCAGACAAAAGAAATGTACCGTTATTTTACTGAGAACACATTCTCATTTACAGCAATGATCTGGGGAATAGTTACAGGGGAGAGGAGATGAATGAGCCAATTGGAAGCTGGGGGTGATTAGGTGGCCATGATGGTATGAGAGCCAGATTGGGAATTTAGCCAGAACACCAGGGTTAACACCCCTACTCTTATGATAAGTGCCATGGGATCTTTAGTGACCACAGAGTGTCAGAACACCCGTTTAAAGTCCCACTCGAAAGACGGCACCCATCACAGGGCAATGTCCCCAATCACTGCCCTGGGGTATTGGGATTTATTTATTTTTTAGACCTGAGGAAAGAGTGCCTCCTACTGGCCCTCCAACACCACTTCCAGCAGCATCTGGTCTCCCATCCAGTGAGCAAACAGGACCAATGCTGCTTAGCTTCAGAAGCAAGCCAGCAGTGGGATGCAGGGATGTATGCTGCTGGCATAGCCAACCTCTCTCAGCTAATCACAGTAGATGGTGCTCCCCGTCCCATCTCTTCCCAGCTTTATATGATGCTGCCTGCCGTGCCTTCTGTGTTTCTAAACTTTAAATAGATATCAAAGGTGACAGACTATGCAATAGTAATGATGCATTTATCAATATCACAACTATCTCAACCAAGTATTAGGTTCTGTGTCAACGCATAGAAAAGATCAGGGGTATTCAACCCTGCTGGTTTTCTGTTCTACCTGATAATTAACTGCACCCACCTGGTGTCCCAGGTCTGAATCAGTCCCTGACAAGATGGGAACAATGAAAAAAAGCAATGGAACTGGCTTCGAGGTCCAGAGTTTACTTTGAGGRTTCAGAAGGTACTCGTACTCAAACCATGAAAAGGAATAATCCAGCCAGGGTTATGTGCATAATTTAATCCATGCTCAAAAGACTTCATCGGTGCTGTACAAAGACAGCAAAGACAWGTACAAAAAAAAACACCCTGCTGTGCGTGACAAGCCCATAGAATAGAACACAGAGAGATAACGATCTATTGAAACAGTAGATATTATAAATATGGGCCATATTTAAATGTTTTGTTTGTATTTTCCTTATAAGGCGACCATGTACTACTAGCTTTTTGCACAAATGGAATTGTGTGTAATAACATAATACATTGAATCCAAATGTTGAGTGTGATTTGTTCACACTTGTTGTTTCAGTGAGATGGGTGTGATATTGGACTATTGGGTGGAGTATGAATCAAAAGCCTCCGTGTGTTAATCTTCTGGAATATGGTGCCTTATCATGTGTTCCAGTCAGCTGAGACGTGTGCTGTGAAAGCCTCGGATGCATCTATGTGTGTCTCTGAGCCTCTGCGTGTGTGTGTGTGTGTGTGCGCGCGTGTGTGTGTGTATGCGTGCGTGCGTATGTACGTACGTGCGTGCGTGTGTGTGTGCGTGTGTTGTTGTGTGTGTGTGTGCGTGCGTGCGTGCGTGTGTGTGTGTGTGTGCACTGTGCGTGACTGAGTGGGGAATAGATCCGCGGCAGATTTCACACATTTGCAGCTCTCCCCACTTTTTGGCAGAAGATGGATTTGGATTTTGCATTTTTTAAGCTTGCTTTGCCCCTTTTTCCATTTGCAGATCAAAGTGTTGGATGCCTTCTGTCTGCCTGTTCTGTTCCAGCTTGGCTGTCCTCTCCTATCCTCTCCTCACTGCTGATCTGTGCTCTGAATCAATCCTAGGGCGCTGGGGAGATGTTGCCTGACGACTCAAACTGAATTCCTCTCGCTGCTCTATGTTCCCTACACACAAAAGCATGTGGACACCCCTTCAAATTAGTGGATCCGGCTATTTCRGCCACAGTGTATAAAATCGAGCACACAGCCATGCGATCTCCATAGACAAACATTGKCAGTAGAATGGCCTTACTGAAGAGCTCAGTGACTTTCAACCTGGCACAGTCATAGGATGCCACCTTTCCAGTTCGTCAAATTTCTGCCCTGCTAGAGGTGCGCGTGTCAACTGTCAGTGCTGTTATTGTGAAGTGGAAAGGTATAGGAGCAACAACGGCTCAGCGGTGAAGTGGTAGGCCACACAAGCTCACAGAACGTGACCGCCGAGGGCTGAAACGCGTAGCGTGTAAAAATCGTTCGTCCTCAGTTGCAACACTCACTACCAGGTTCCAAACTGCCACTGGAAGCAACGTCAGCACACAAACTGTTCGTCAGGTGCTTCATGAAATGGGTTTCCATGGCAGAGMAGCCGCACAGAAGCCTAAGATTACCATGAGCRATGTCAAGCATTGGCTGGAGSGGTGTAAAGCTCGCCACCATTGGACTCTGGAGCAGAGTAAACGCGTTCTCTGGACCATGTAATGTACTTCAGTCTGAGACTGCCAACTTTCAATTATTCTGTGGTGAAGAAAAAATTTGGAATGTTGTACAAAACAAAGTCATCAGCAATTGGATCATCTCTAACCAATCAGAGTATCAAAGCCAATGACAAAAAAAATGACACATTTTCTAAAATCAAATCAAATCACATGTTATTTGTCACATGTGCCGAATACAACAGGTGTAGACCTTACCGTGAAATGTTGACTTATAAGCCAACAATGCAATTTTAAGAAAATATTTACTAAATAAAGTAAAAATTATTTTTAAAAGTAACACAAAATAACAATAAAGAAGCTATATACAGGTGAAGCCAATGTGGGGCGGGATCAGGTTAGTCGAGGTTGTTTGTACATGTAGGTAGGGGTAAAGTGACTANGGTTAGTCGAGGTTGTTTGTACATGTAGGTAGGGGTAAAGTGACTACGCATAGATAATAAACAGCAAGTAGCAGCAGTGTAAAAACAAAGGGGGGTGGGTGTCAATGCAAATAGTCTGGTGGCCATTTGATTAATTGTCCAGCAGTCTTATGGCTTGGGGGTAGAAGCTGTTAAGGAGCCTTTTGGCCATATACTTGGTGCTCCGATACCGTTTGCCGTGCGGTAGCAGAGAGAACAGTCTATGACTTGGGTGTTTGACAATTTTTTGGGCCTTCCTCTTACACCGCCTAGTATACAGGTCCTGTATGGCAGGAAGCTTGGCCCCAGTGATGTACTGGGCTGTACGCAATACCCTCTGTAGCGCCTTACGGTCGGATTCTGAGCAGTTGCCATACCAGGCGGTGATGCAACGGGTCAGGATGCTCTCGATGGTGCAGCTGCAGAACTTTTTGAGGATCTGAGGACCCACGCCAAATCTTTTCAGTTCCCTGAGGGGGAAAAGGTGTTGTYGTGCCCTCTTCACGACTTTCTTGGTGTCTTTGGACCAAAATAGTTTGTTGGTGATGTGGACACCAAGGRACTTGAAACTCTCGACCCGCTCCACTACAGCCCCGTCGATRTGAATGGGGGCATGTTCGGCCCTCCTTTTCCTGTAGTCCACGATCATCTGCTTTGTCTTGCTCACGTTGAGGGAGAGGTTGTTGTCTTGACACCACACTGCCAGGTCTCTAAACTTCTCCCTATAGGCTGTCTCATTGTTGTCTGTGATCAGGCCTACCACCATTGTGTCGTCAGCAAACTTAATGATGGTGTTGGAGTCGTGCTTGGCCACACAGTCGTGGGTKAACAGGGAGTACAGGAGGGGACTAAGTACACACCCCTGAGGGGCCCCCGTGTTGAGGATCAGCGTGGCAGATGTGTTGTTGCCTACCCTTACCACCTGTGGGGCGGCCCGTCAGGAAGTCCAGAATCCAGTTGCAGAGGGAGGTGTTTAGTCCCAGGGTCCTTAGCTTAGTGAGGAGCTTTGTGGGCACTATGGTGTTGAAYGCTGAGCTGTAGTCAATGAACAGCATTCYCACATAGGTGTTCCTTTTGTCCAGGTGGGAAAGGGAAGTGTGGAGTGCGATTGAGATTGCGGCTCTGTTGGGGCAGTATGTGAATTGGAGTGGGTCTAGGCTTTCTGGGATGATGGTGTTGATGTGAGCCATGACCAGCCTTTCAAAGCACTTCATGGCTACCAACGTGAGTGCTACGGGGTGGTAGTCATTTAGGCAGGTTACCTTCACTTTCTGGGGCACAGGGACTATGGTGGTCTGCTTGAAACATATAGGTCTTACAGACTCGGTCAGGGAGACGTTGAAAACGTCAGTGAAGTCACTTGCCAGTTGGTCCACTTTACCCACGTGTGCTCTGGCTCCGGCACAACCCATCGGTTTCTGGGACCAATCATCAAAGTTAAAACGTGTTTGCGTTCTAGGAATCGTCGAGGCGGTAACTCAAACCCGGACTCATCACTAGAGAGATACCCGGTGAGCCATCACTAGTAGAGATACCTGGTGAGTCATCACTAGTAGAGATACCTGGTGAGTCATCACTAGCAGAGATACCTGGTGAGCCATCCCTAGTAGAGATACCTGTAGTCATCACTAGTAGATACCTGGTGAGTCATCACTAGTAGAGATACCTGGTGAGCCATCACTAGTAGAGATACCTGGTGAGTCATCACTAGTAGAGATACCTGGTGAGTCATCACTGTAGAGATACCTGTGAGTCATCACTAGTAGAGATACCTGGTGAGCCATCACTAGTAGAGATACCTGGTGAGCCATCACTAGTAGAGATACCTGGTGAGTCATCACTAAGTAGAGATACCTGGTGAGTCATCACTAGTAGAGATACCTGGTGAGTCATCACTAGCAGAGAAACCTGGTGAGTCAGCATTAGAAACATCACTAGTAGAGATACCTAGTGACTAGTTAGTCAGAGTTAGAAACATCACTAGTAGAGATACCTAGTGACTAGTTAGTCAGAGTTAGAAACATCACTAGTAGAGATACCTAGTGACTAGTTAGTCAGAGTTAGAAACACACTAGTAGAGATACCTAGTGACTAGTTAGTCAGCGTTAGGAACATCACTAGTAGAGATACCTGGTGACTAGTTAGTCAGAGTTATAAACATCACTAGTAGAGATACCTAGTTAGTCAGAGTTATAAACAGCACTAGTAGAGATACCTGGTGACTAGTTAGTCAGAGTTATAAACAGCACTAGTAGAGATACCTAGTGACTAGTTAGTCAGCGTTAGAAACATCACTAGTAGAGATACCTAGTGACTAGTTAGTCAGCGTTAGAAACATCACTAGTAGAGATACCTAGTGACTAGTTAGTCAGCGTTATAAACAGCACTAGTAGAATAACGAGTGACTAGTTAGTCAGCGTTAGAAACATCACTAGTAGAGATACCTAGTGACTAGTTAGTCAGAGTTGTAAACATCACTAGTAGAGATACCCAGTGACTAGTTAGTCAGAGTATAAACAGCACTAGTAGAGATACCTAGTGAGTCAGCATTAGAAACATCACAGTAGAGATACCTAGTGAGTCAGCATTAGAAACACGCACTAGTAGAGATACCTGGTGAGTCAGCAATACAA
>NW_019943639.1:159784-161526 GCF_002910315.2 Salvelinus sp. IW2-2015 | reverse complement strand
CTCTATAGTCTCCGGTGACTCGTCACTCTCAATTAGTACTATTCACCGGCAAACAGACACACAAACACACACAAACGCACATGGCTAAAGTAACTCAACTCTGTCTATACCCTGTGTCCATGAAACACACGAGCTGTCGAAGAGGAACAGGAAGAACAAGCTTATTGTCCATTTTAAAAGGTTCAAGACCTTTATTTAACTTTATTCAGTCAGGCGCCAACATAGACAATGAATGACACACACACACACACGCATTCATCTAATCGCCATATAACCAACTACCTAACCAATGACATCAGCACTATGAGGTCATAACCGAGAAGTACAGCCTCTCGTCTTTTGCCATCCATTCGTTTCACTCATTGTTCAATACTGTGACTTATCTATTTTAGTCAACTATCCTCCATTACCATCTCGCATTTAATCCACAAAACGCGTACAATAAAATACAACGGCTTCCTCCATGTATCACAATGGGATTACTCTTTTCTTGTTATCTGTACCCAAAAAATGGCACCCTATTTGCTATGTAATGGCACTATTTGTAATGCAGAGGCCTTGTAGAGAGATCTTCTGCAGAAACATTGTAGAGTCATTCTGCAGAGGCATTGTAGAGAGTCCTTCTGCAGAGGCATTGTAGAGAGTCCTTCTGCAGAGGCATTGTAGAGAGTCCTTCTGCAGAGGCATTGTAGAGAGTCCTTCAGCAGAGGCATTGTAGAGAGTCCTTCTGCAGAGGCATTGTAGAGTCCTTCTGCAGAGGCATTGTAGAGAGTCCTTATGCAGATGGTTTTTAGAGAGTCCTTAGAAGTTGTGCAACAATTAGTGTGTATTATGTAAGGGTCTGTCAGTCAGACTGCAATCATTCACAGCAGCTGCTGCACCTCATCTCCATTCACTGAAGCAAACAGACACACATACACACACACAGAGGCACAGACACACGCAGGCAGGCAGAATAGAATAGATACAGATGTTCTGTTCAGGAGGAATTAGAACAGAATATATTAGATACAGGTGTTCTGTTCAAGAGGAAATAGAATAGATACAGAGTGTTCTGTTCAGGAGAAATAGAATAGAATAGATACCAGGTGTTTCTGGTCTCAGGAGGAAAGCTGGAAGGTGCCACTTCTGAACACCAACAGATCTAGTAGACCTATATCTAGCCTTATACTTTACGAGTAACGATGGCGTTTGTGTATGTTATCTATTTCTACTTCCTGTATTGACTTGCCAGTGTTTTTTATGTTTGTATAACAGAAAGTCCCTTCAAGGGCAGAACCGTTTATTTTCTAGCCCATGGGTTGGACACAAATTGTGACGTGACAAAGAGAAGGAGGCAGACAAAAAGAGTGTGGTATCCTCTCTCTACAGTGATGTTTCCTGCAATAGGATGTCGTTCAATGGGTAACATACGTTTTGTCTTCTTCTAACGCCTCTTAAGGGAAAGTAATCTAAAAGTTAACGGAATGTAATCAGATTACGTTATGAGTTTGGGTAATCCAAAAGTTACGTTACTGATACATATTTTGGACAGGTAACTAGTAACTGTAACAGATTTAATTAGAAAGTAACTTAACCCAACCCTGCCACTGCTGTGGCTATAACCTACTAGACTGAGTGTCCAAAACATTAGGAACACCTTCCTAATATTGAGTTGCACGCCCCCTTTGCCCTCAGAACAGACTCAATTCGTCGGGCTTGGACCTCTACAAGGTGTGAAGTGTCCGCAGGGATGCTGGCCC
>NW_019943639.1:139127-154652 GCF_002910315.2 Salvelinus sp. IW2-2015 | reverse complement strand
ATAAGGTGTCTACGTCACGAGCACACGCAATCACAGATACAGGTGTTCTTTCAGGAGGAAATAGAACAGCACATATTACATGTTACACGCCTGCTGTTCAGGAACAAATCGAATAGAAGACAGGTGTTGTTTCAGGAGGAATATGAATAGAATAGATAACAGAGTGTTTGTTCTAGGAGGAAATGAAATAGAATAGATACAAAGTGTCTGTTCAGGAGGAAATAGAATATATACAGGTGTTCTGTTCAAGAGGAAAAGGATAGATACAGTGTTCTGTTCAGGAGAAATAGAATAGATACAGATGTTCTGTCAGGAGGAAATAGATATAGAATAGATACAGGTGTTCTGTTCAGGAGGAAATAGAATAAGAATAGATACAGATGTTCTTTTCAGGAGGAAATAGAATAGAATAGATACAGGTGTTCTGTTCAGGAGGAAATAGAATAGAATAGATACAGATGTTCTGTTCAGGAGGAAATAGAATAGAATAGATACAGAGTTCTGTTCAAGGGAAATAGAATAGAAAGTATACAGATGTTCTGTTCAGTGAGAGGAAAGACGAGGATAGAAGATACAGATGTTTTTCAGGAGAAATAGAATAGAAAGATACAGATGTTTCTGTTCAGAGGAAATAGAATATAGATAGATTCAGGTGTTCTGTTCAGGAGGAAATAGAATATATAGATACAGTTGTTCTGTTCAGAGAAATGAATATAATAATCAGTGTTTCTGTTCAGAGGAAATAGAATTAATAGATACAGGTGTCTGTTCAGGAGGAATAGAATAGAATAGATACAGATGTTCTGTTCAGGAGGAAATAGAATAGAATAGCATACAGATGTTCTGTTCAGGAGGAAATAGAAAATAATGATACAGAGTTCTGTTCAGGAGAAATGGAAAGAATAGATACAGATGTCTGTTCAGGAGGAAATAGAATAAGAATAGATACAGATGTTCTGTTCAGGAGGAAATAGAGATAGAATAGATACAGGTGTTCTGTTCAGAGGAAATAGAATAGAATAGATAACAGTGTCTGTTCAGGAGGAAAAGATAGAAATACAGGTGTTCTGTTAGTAAAGTGAGGAAATAGAATAGAATAGATACAAGGTGTTCTGTTCAGGAGGAAATAGAATAGAAACAGGTGTTCTGTTCAGGAGGAAATAGATAGAATAGATACAGGTGTTTGTTCAGGAGGAAATAGAAATAGAATAGATAATCAGTGTTCTGTTCAGGAGAAAATAGATAGAATAGATACAGGTTTCTGTTCAGGAGGAATAGAATAGAAATAGATTACAGATGTTCTGTTCAGGAGGAAATAGAATATAATAGATACAGATGTTCTTTTCAGGAGGAAATAGAATAGAACAGTGTTTCTGTTCAGGAGGAAATAGAATAGAATAAGATACAGTGTTCTGTTCAGGAGGAAATAGAATAGAATAGATACAGGTGTTCTGTTCAGGAGGAAATAGAATAGAATCGATACAGGTGTTCTGTTCAGGAGGAATAGAATTAGAATATAATACGGTGTTTCGTTCAGGAGGAAGCTGGAAGGTGCACTTCTGAACACAACAGATCTAGTAGACCTATATCTAGCCTTATACTTTACGAGTAACGATGGCGTTTGTGTATGTTATCTATTTCTACTTCCTGTATTGACTTGCCAGTGTATTTTATGTTGTTAACAGAAAGTCCCTTCAAGGGCAGAAGTTTATTTTCTAGCCCATGGGTTGGACACAAAATTGTGACGTACAAAGAGAAGGAGGCAGACAAAAAGAGTGTGGTAATCCTCTCTCTACAGTGATGTTTCCTGCAATAGGATGTCGTTCAATGGGTAACATACGTTTTGTCTTCTTCTAACGCCTCTTAAGGGAAAGTAATCTAAAATTAACGGAATGTAATCAGATTACGTTACTGAGTTTGGGTAATCCAAAGTTACGTTACTGATTCAATTTTGGACAGGTAACTAGTAACTGTAACAGATTAATTTAGAAAGTAACTTACCAACCCTGCCCACTGCTGTGGTATACCTACTAGACTGAGTGTCCAAAACATTAGGAACCCTTCCTAATATTGAGTTGCACGCCCCTTTGCCCTCAGAACAGACTACATTCGTCGGGGCTTGGACTCTACAAGGTGTCGAAAGTTCCGCAGGGATGCTGGCCCATGTTGACTCATGCTTTCACAGTTGTGTCAAGTTGGTTGATGTCTTTGGGTGGTGGACCATTCTTGATACACACGGGAAACTGTTGAGTGTGAAAAACCCAGCAGCGTTGCAGTTCTTGAAACAAACCGGTGCGCCTGGCACCTACTACCATACCCTGTTCAACGGCACTTAAATATTTTTGTCTTGTTCATTCACCCTCTGAATGGCACACATACACAATCCATGTCTCAGTTGTCTCAATGCTTAAAAATCCTTCTTTAACCCCGTCTCCTCCCCTTCATCTACACTGATTGAAGTGGATTTAATCGGTGACATCAATAAGGGATCATAGCTTTCAACTGGATTGACCTGGTCAATTTGTCATGGAAATAGGTGTTCCTAATGTTTTGTACACTCAGTGTATTAACAGTATATTAACCACACGCACATTCTTTGCACACAGACACACACACACACACATAGTACACTATCCCACAAGGTTGGCCTAATTATGCCATTATGCCAGACAACAAAATTAAAAAAGCAAAGCCTTAAATTCCCTTTGCACTTCCGACCATTATTTACCATTTCATATTCCCGGCACTGTAAAATATTGAAATGCTAATTGCAGCCCAACTTCCCCTCATCTCCTCCCCTCGCCCCCACACCATCCGCAGCCAAGCAGCTCACTTTTGACATAATATGCTAGGGTGAGTCCCAAATGCACCCTGTTCCCCTATATAGTGCACTACTTTTGACAAGAGCCTATAATAGGGAGTAGGGTGCCATTTTAGACAGAGCCCAAGTGATTCAGGAGGAGGATGGTAATTTTTCCCATCGATCCGTTGGTCCGTAGGCTAGGAGTTAGGAGCTAAGACACCCCCGCCTGCGTTGGCTGACCCTCCAAACGGCCCACAGCTTGTTTAACTAGACGGAAATGTGGACCACTGGCTCCTTCTTTACCAGAAACTCTAGTCTCTAGCTACGTAACGCAAACTTATACAGAACAGAGTGAAACTTTTCTAAAGAGGTTCAGAAAACATAGGGGCGTAACATAACGTAGGACTGTAGCCTACATAACATGTGATAAAGGAGGCAAACTTATACGTAACACAAATGTATAAATAACCCAAGTTGAATTTTCAGATAAGTAGTGGGAGCACTTGAAGGGACTGATAACATATTGGTAAGAAATGTATTCTTTTTTGACATGTAAGGAACAGGGCTTGTGTTTGGCCAGCTCCATAGTCGTGTCCCAAAATGCACCTATCCTGAGGGAATACGGCTCACTGGCCAGCTCTCATAGCTGTTTCCCAAAATGCACCCTATCCCTGAGGGAATATCGCTCCATTTGGCCTAGCTCTCATAGTCTGTGTCCCAAAATGCACCCTGTCCCTGAGGGAATACGGCTCCATCTGGCCAGCTCTCATAGTCTGTGTGTCCCAAAATGCACCCTATCCCTGAGGGAATACGGCTCCATTTCTGGCCAGCTCTCATAAGTCTGTGTCCCAAAATGCACCCTATCCTGAGGGAATACGGCTCCATTTGGCCAGCTCTCATAGTACTGTGTCCCAAAATGCACCTATCCCTGAGGGAATCGGCTCCATCGGCCAGCTCTCATAGTCTGTGTCCCAAAATGCACCCTATCCTGAGGGAATACGGCTCCCAGTTGGCCAGCTCTCATAGTCTGTGTCCCAAAATGCACCTGTCCCTGAGGGAATACGGCTCCATTGGCCAGCTCTCATAGTCTGTGTCCCAAAATGCCACCACATCTGAGGGAATACGGCTCCATTTGCAGCTCTCATAGATGTGTCCCCAAAATGCACCCTATCCCTGAGGGAATACGGCTCCATTTGGCCAGCTCTCATAGTCTGTGTCCAAAATGCACCCTGCCCTGAGGGAATACGGCTCCATTTGGCCAGCTCTCATAGTCCTGTGTCCCAAAATGCACCCTATCTCCTGAGGAATACGGCTCCATTTGCCAGCTCTCATAGTCTGTGTCCCAAAATGCACCCTATCCCTGAGGGAATACGGCTCCCATTTGGCCAGCTCTCATAGTCTGTGTCCCAAAATGCACCCTGTCCCTAAGAGGGAATACGGCTCCATTTGGCCAGCTCTCATAGTCTGTGTCCCAAAATGCACCCTGTCCCTGAGGGAATACGGCTCCATTTGGCCAGCTCTCATAGTCTGGTGTCCCAAAATGCACCCTATTCCACTGAGGGAATACGGCTCCATTTTGGCCAGCTCTCATAGTAATTGTGTCCAAAATGACTCTATCCCTGAGGGAATACGGCTCCATCTTGGCAGCCTCGATAGTGCTGTGTCCCAAATGCACCTCACCCTAGAGGGAATACGTCTCCATTGGCCAGCTTTCATAGTCTGTGTCCCAAAATGCACCTATCCCTGAGGGAATACGGGCTCCATCTGGCCAAGCTCCTATACAGACAAAGATATGATTCACATGCTGCTGTGTGTAACAGATCATCTTAAAAGCGGTGTCAGACAAATTAATAGTATTTATCACATTAACGATGTACAAAGGATGTCCTCGCTCCTCGCTAGCGCCAGCTGCCACGACAGCATCATCTGTACTGCACCGTCTCTATCTTTAAAGGGACAATCCGCAGTTCAAACAATAACAAAGCGGKCARCCRGCCARTGTTTCGGTAAACAGCTGAGGGATGGGGCTGGAGAAATGTAACCACTCTCAAATTCATAGCGCTATGGATGCAAGGACTGACCATCCACGATATCAAAATTAGGCTTGGGCGGTATACCGTATACTGGGATATTTGGAAATAGCCACAGGAAGGTTTTTCAATACTGTCAATACTGTTTCAACTATTTTCTTTGATGTGTATATTATTWTTTTTTTAGCTACTTTTTAGGTAAATACCTGCAGTCAACTTGTAAAATACATTAGGAGATAAAGCAGATTGCATTCTTCATTTCCTGTGAGTCACTGTCGTGCAGCACGCGCCAGGTGATCAAATTACAGTATTAAACGTAACGTTTGACAGCTAGCTATCTTATAACTATTAAGTTAACTGTCTAAAATGTGCTAAACGCTCTGCAGTTGTACTAACAGTAGTTAGCTATCTAGCTTGTTAGCGTCTTGCTAAATCAAGAATCCCCTCCCGGATCAAGAGCCTGCCGTCTAATATTAGTTTTGTGTGAGTGCAGCAAACTGTGAGTAGCATTTTTGAGTTACTTGTATAACGTTAAGAGCTAGGATGTCTGTCCTGCAAATAGTTTATGTCAGAAACTGTATAAAATGTTCGCAATGCGCTCGTTAGTATTTACCTAGCATTCTCTATGGGATTTTACATATACTTGTTAGCATTGCTAACCTTCGGTTTACAGAGACTCAGTGAGGTTTGAAAATACCTCTCCTTGTGTTCAGTGCCGGTAACTACCAAACATCCCGGGATGGCACAAGGTCGGTATGAAGGTATGACAATCTGAATACCGCCCAAGCCTAATCAAAATTATATTTGCAACCATACAGTGTTTGTTTACAAATTACATTGTTTGCAAACATTGAAGTAAAACCAGCTTATATTTTGGGTTCTCGTGGAGGGGGACAGTTGAACTGAACTCATGAGGCATTTATAAGTTATATTCTTCAAGGATCAACGGGTAAATATCATTAATATATAAGTCCCAAAAATGTATGTTACAACTGCAGATTGCACCTTTAAATGGCTATAATTACAGCCAGACACTGACAGTTCAATCACCAGACTGTTCCCTGGTTGTCATATTCCCAGACCCAGGTATATCTATCTTTCTCCTTCTCAAAATAACACCCTACARAGTGTGTATGAACCCTGGTCGTAACTCTACGGCTCTGTCCTGACCCCGAGGACGATATAACACTGCACTACACACACACAGGGGAAGATATACAGCGCCCCCCCCACCACCACCACCACCCCCGGTGTGGTGTGAGCAAATTCAGTCCTCAAGGTGTGAGTCACCAACTCGCCAGCTCAGCCATCCGGCCGGAAACTACGTAAACCACTCCACTCCACTGGAAGTCCTTCCAGAAAATACTGACTGCGTTACGGAGGCCACACACACACATACACACACACACACACACACACACACCATCACACACACACACACAACACACACACACACACACAACACACACAACACACCACACACACACACACACACACACACACACACACATCTGTCTTTTTCTCAGAGAAAGTAATGTTGTACAACCAGGAACCTCTAAAATTAGTTTCCATTGACTCCGGTGTGATTATTAACTTTCACTTGCTGCGCCAGCACAGTCAGCGACACAGGTGACGTCCAAATACTGTCCTTCCACTGACTCACTACATTATCAGCTGAGGAGCTCTCGGAGAGGGAGTGTGTATGTGTATGTGTGTGTGTGTGTGTGTGTGTGTGTGTGTGTGTGTGTGTGTGTGTGTGTGTTGTGTGTGTGTGTGTGTGTGTGTGTGTGTGTGTGTGTGTGTGTGTGTGTGTGTGTGTGTGGTGTGTGTGTGTGTGGTGTGTGTAACTTACTGCACAGCCGATGATGTGGCTGCTGTCTTCATGGACAAACTTCTTAGTCACGCCTCCTCCATGATCTGTTTCACCTGTACAGAGAGATACAGGATCATTATCGTCATTAAGACTTTCAATTACCAACCGTCATCATCATTACATCGCCAGCAGCATTACCATCGTCATCATCGAAAATCATCATTACCACGTCATCATCAATTACCGTTACCATCGTCATCCCTATTACATCACCTACCGTACCCATCATCATCATTACCATCATCATCATCATTACCATTACATCGTCATGATCATTACCATCGTCATCAATCATCATCACCATTACCATCGTCATCATTACCCTCGTCATCACCATTACCATCGTCGTCATCATTATCATTACCATCGTCATCGTCATTACCAATTGTCATCACCCCATCATCATAATCAAACCAATCCTTATCACCTCAATAGAGGGGTATGTGGCATACACCTTGTAAAGGTCAAAAAGCACACCCTTGTTAGCTTGAAAATGTATCCATGTGGGGGGGGGGGGGGGGGGGGGGCACGCAACCTGTTGCCCCATCCCTGCTCTAGAAAATAGGCTGCCAATCGGGACGCACAAGGAGTTGTAGGGCTCTGCTTGTTCTCCTGCCAGACTGTCTGGGCGAGGTACTGAGGTCGTTAACACATGTCATGTCACATCTGACTGAGACAGCGATGAAGGTTGTGTCCCAAATGGCACCCTATTCCCTGTATAGTTCACTACTTTTGACCACAGGGCTCTGTATAAGGTATAGGGTTGTAGGATGCCATGTGGGACTCAACGGGAGATGTAAGCTGAACTGGCCATTGATAATGACCACAGCCAGTCATTTCCAATACAAGGTTATCAGTAATGACTAGGTAGTGGGGAAGGTGATGATAAGCATTGTACCGAACTGTCATACTTGAGTAAAAGTAAAGATATTTTAATAGAAAATGACTCAAGTAAAAGTGAAAGTCACCCAGTAAAATACTACTTGAGTAAAAGTCTAAAAGTATCTGGTTGATAAAATTGATWAAAAAWAAATAATAAAATCTTCATCAATCTACACACAATACCCCATAATGACAAAGATTTTCGCAAATTCATAAAAAATAAAAAACTGAAATATCACATTCACATAAGTATTCAGACCTTTTACTCAGTACTTTGTTGAAGCACTTTTGACAGCGATTACAGCCTCAAGTCTTCTTGGGTATGACGCTACAAACGTGTCAAACCTGTATTTGAGGAGTTTCTCCCATTCTTCTCTGCAGATCCTCTCAAGCTCTGTCAGGTTGGATGGGGAGCGTCGCTGCACAGCTCTTTTCAGGTCTCTCCAGAGACGTACGATTGGGTTCAAGTCCGGGCTCTGGCTAGGCCACTCAAGGACATTAAGAGACTTGTCCTGAAGCCACTCCTGCGTTGTCTTGGCTGTGTGCTTAGGGTCATTGTCTTGTTGGAAGGTGAACCTTCACCCCAGTCTGAGGTCCTGAGCGCTCTGGAGCAGGTTTTCATCAAGGATCTCTCTGTACTTTGCTCCATTAATCTTTCCCTCGATCCTGACTAGTCTCCCAATCCCTGCCTCTGAAAAACATCCCCACAGCACGATGCTTCCACCACCATAAATAACTGTATGCAGTGTAATAGAGGTGACGGTGTTGGAGATGTATTTGGCTGTTGATCTGCTTCTGTTCTGTAGGTGACATAGTGTGCTCTTTTCAATTGATGGSTCCCGGTCTCTGGGGGGCCTTGGGGTTCTGGGTGGGCAGTGGGTAACGGAGAACAATTGGAGGTTTACTCTGTAGCAGTGCATGGTACAGCTATATGGASACTTTTTAATGATAAGTTTAACAAACGTATATTATGATAAATAACATTGAAACGTGTATCTCATTATGGTAAAATTGTMAAATAAGTATAGCCAGTTATAATTGTAATGGCTTAGCAGATAATAAGAAAAGACGATCAGTATTTACCTGGCTAAAAGAGGAAGGAATATAATAATCTATTGTTTACAGGAAACTAAGTCAACAATTTTAGATGAAGTTGAGTGGAAAAAGGACTGGGAGGGTGAAATATACTTCTTCTATGTGCAAAGAAACTCAAATGGGGTGATGATATTGATTAACAATAATTTTGATCCGAATGTGCAAACTGTCCAAACAGATCTGCAAGGTAGATGGATTCTTTTAAATATGTTATTGAACCATAAACAGATTTGGCTCATTAATCTATACAGTCCAAATAATGATGATCCATGGTTCTCTGAATATATATATATAATAATTGATCAAACCTACAAGCAATAAAATACTATTATTACGGTGGGAGATTATAATACGGTTTTAAATACCTCTATGGACCGTAAAGGAAATCACAATACAAAACTAAAACCATCATGCACTTAAGGAAATCATGAATATCATGGATATGATGGTGCTAGTGGATATATGGAGGCTTAAATACCCTGACCTAGTGAGATATACATGGAGGAGGCTTAAATACCCTGACCTAGTGAGATATACATGGAGGAGGCTTAAAATACCCTGACCTAGTGAGATATACATGGAGGAGGCTTAAATACCCTGACCTAGTGAGATATCATGGAGGAGGCTTAAATACCCTGACCAGTGAGATATACATGGAGGAGGCTTAAATACCCTGACCTAGTGAGATATACATGGAGGAGGCTTAAATACCCTGACCTAGTGAGATATACATGGCGGAGGCTTAATCAAGCTAGTCATTCTCGCTGGCATTAAAAGTATTTAATAAGTGTTGATAGGGAACTGAATGCGGTTGGACCATCAACTAATTGCCATATACACTACTCTTACAGAATTATATTGGAAATGTAATCAAAGCCTATTGGATGACAACTTGTWTTTAACCAAGACAGAATCATTAATAACATACTTTTTCCGATATAACATAGGTAAAGCAGATCCCTTTATTGTATGGGACACTTTTAAACGTGCCTTGAGAGGRCATGAAATTCAYTACTCATCTTTGAAACAAAAGCACTTTAGGTCAAAAGAGTTCATATTAACAAAGGAAACAGAGGGACTAACAGTACAGGTAGACAGCCATAAAAAACTGTACCAGAGAGCCACATAATAAGTTATTCAAGAAAGAGTGTGATATATTATAAAATTAAAGCGAACTGGTTGGAATATGGGGTAAAATGCCAACAAATATTATTTTTAAATCATCCACAACATAGAAATGCTACCAAAAATWATTTACTGAAACTTGTTACAAATTATGGAGAGTCACCCATGATTCACCAAATTATATTTTGAAAGAGGCAGCAAAGRACTTTGTTTTCGTTTCAGTCTCCTCATTCTCCACTAACAGAAGTTAATTGTCAGGATTTTTTTTTCTTTGAATAATGTAAAATAAACAGCTGTACAGAAAGACTCATGTGAAGGCCAAATTACAGAGGAGGAACGTCTTGATGCAATTAAAGCCTTTAAGTCTGGGAAAAACTCCAGGGCTGGATGGCATACCAGTTGAGGTATACCAAACCTTTTCTGATGTACTCAGAGGACTGTTATTAGAAGGTTTTAACCACTCCTATGTAAATGGTAGATTATGAGACACTCAACAAGAAGGTTTGATTTACTATTACMGATACAGGACCCAGGTTGTAAATATAAAGATCCAGTCCATTTAAAAAATTGGAGGCCCATTACACTTCAGTGTTGTGATGCAAAAATTCAAGCAAAATGCATAGCGCTAAGAATTAAAAAGGTATTGTCGGATAATATTAATTACTGGAATTAATTAATTAATTACTGGAAACAATAGAACACTATGACAATAGAACACTATGACAAATCTGGGAAACCAGGCCTGGTTTGTTTTCATAGCCAACTTTGAAAAGGCTTTTGATAAAGTATGACTGGAATTTATACATAAATGCCTGGAATATTATAATTGTGGAGAATCTCTTATACAATGGGTTAAAGTTATGTGTAGTAACCCTAGGTGTAAAATAGTAAATAATAGATACTTCTCAGAAAGTATTCAACTGTCAAAAGGAGTAAAACAAGGTTGTCCACTATCGGCTTATTTATTTATTATGGCCATCAAAATGTTAGCTGTTAAAATCAGATCCAACAATAATATTAAGGGATTAGAAATCCAGGGCTTAAAAACAAAGGTGTCATTGTACACTGATGATTCATGGAGGATCTATATAATTGATCTAACCTCTACGGATTACAACCGAATTATAATAAGTGTACTATATTATATATTGGATCCCTAAAAAATACAACTTTTACATTACCGTGTAGTTCACCAATAAAATGGTCTGACAGTGAGGTGGACATACTAGGTCTTCATATCCAAAAAGAAAGAAATGATCTCACTACAATACATTTTTATAGAAAGTTAGAAGAAAAAAAATAAGGTCTTGCAAACATGGAAGGGAAAATACCTGTCTATTTGCGAAAAATCACCCTGATTTAACTCTTTAGTCATATCCCAGTTTCCCTATTTGCTTATGGCCATGCCTACACCTAACACCTTGTTTTAGTAATTATATGAGCAAAAAATATGACATATTATTTGGAATGGCAAGCCAGACAAAATTAAACAGGCCTATTCATTATATAATGAATATGAATTTGGAGGGCAGAAATATTACATGTTAAAGCATTATAACTCTCACTAAACGCTTCAGTCATACAAAAGCTATACTTAAATCCAAACTGGTTCTCTAGCAGATTAGTAAGAATGGCTCACCTCGTGTTCAAGAATGACCTTTTTCCCTTCATTCAGATTACAACCTGAAAATGAAATGATCTCCAAAATGTCAACAACAAAAAATTAAACAACCAATAGAATGTTGTTTGCAATTTCAGTTTAATCCACCAGAAAAGAAGGATCAAATATTACAACAAATATTATGGTTAAACTTAAATAAACMAATTGATTTTAAAAATATATATATTTTTGGAAACAATGTTTAAAAACGATATAATCTTTATAAATAATATCATAAATAGGACTGGTGGAGTTGTCACACATACAGCTAACAAAAATGTATGAAAATGTCTGCTCTATCCAAAATTACAACCAACTAGTTACAGCAGGTAAATTGAAGGGGGAGAAGGTAGGGAACTTGCCTGTCGGCCCTGCATTAAAGACCAAAACTGGTTAAAGAAAATTATGATAAACAAAAAACTATACCAGTTTRATATCAGGAACAAAAAATGGACAGCTGTGCCATACAGGTTGCAAAATAGTTGGGAAGAGATTTTCGATGTACCGATTCCATGGCACATGTTTTATGAACTGATACACAAAACAACACCTGATTCAATTTAAATTCTTGTACAAAATTCTTGTAATCAATAGAATGTTATTGTTATTTATTCTCTATTTTGGTTAGGCCAGGGTGTGACTAGGGTGGGCATTCTAGTTTCTTTATTTCTATGTTTTCTTTTTCTATGTTTTGGCCGGGGTATGGTTCTCAATCAGGGACAGCTGTCTATCGTTGTCTCTGATTGGGAATCATACTTAGGCAGCCTGTTTTTCCACCTTAGTTGTGGGTAGTTGTCTGTGTTAGTGGCCTGTATAGCCCTACTCAGCGACATTCATAAATAAAAATAAATGTACGCTCACCACGCTGCACCTTGGTCCGGTCATTTCCACCCTGACGACGATCGTGACAGTTATATACAGTTGAAGTCGGAAGTTTACATACACTTAGGTTGGAGTCATTAAAACTCGTTTTTCAACCACTCCAAAAATGTCTTGTTAACAAACTATAGTTTTGGCAAGTCGGTTAGGACATCTACTTTGTGTATGACACAAGTAATTTTTCCAACAATTGTTTACAGACAGATTATTTCACCTATAATTCACTGTATCACAATTCCAATGGGTTAGAAGTTTACATACACGAAGTTGACTGTGCCTTTAAACAGCTTGGAAAATTCCCCAAAATGATGTAATGTCTTTAGAAGCTTCTGATAGGCTACTTTACATCATTAGAGTTAATTGGAGGTGTACCTGTGGATGTATTTCAAGGCCTACCTTCAAACTCAGTGCCTCTTTAATTGACATCATGGGAAAATCAAAAGAAATCAGCCAAGACCTCAGGAAAAAAAATGGTAGACCCCCACATGTCTGGTTCATCTTTGGGAGCAATTTCCAAACACCTGAAGGTACCACGTTTATCTGTACAAAGAATAGTACGCAAGTATAAACACCATGGGAACACGCAGGCGTCATACCGCTCAGGAAGGAGACGCGTTCTGTCTCCTAGAGATGAACGTACTTTGGTGCGAAAAGTGCCAATCAATCCCAGAACAACAGCAAAGGACCTTGTGAAGATTCTGGAGGAAACAGGTACAAAAGTATCTATATCCACAGTAAAACGAGTCCTATATTGACATAACCTGAAAGGCCGCTCGGCAAGGGAGAAGCCACTGCTCCAAAACTGCCATAAAAAGCCAGACTACGGTTTGCAACTGCACATGGGGACAAAGATCGTACTTTTTGGAGAAATGTCCCAGGTCTGATGAAACAAAAAATCCAACTGTTTGGCCATAATGACCATCGTTATGTTTGGAGGAAAAAGGGGGAGGCTTGCAAGCCGAAGAACACCATCCCAACCGTGAAGCACAGGGGTGGCAGCATCATGTTGTGGGGGTGCTTTGCTGCAGGAGGGACTGTTGCACTTCACAAAATAGATGTCATCATGAGGGAGGAAAATTATGTGGATATATTGAAGCAACATCTCACGACATCAGTCAGGAAGTTAAAGCTTGGTCGCAAATGAGTCTTCCAAATGGACAATGACCCCAAGCATACTTCAAAAGCTGTGGCAAAATGGCTTAAGAACAACAAAGTCGAGGTATTGGAGTGGCCATCACAAAGCCCTGACCTCAATCCTATAGAGAATTTGTGGGCAGACTGAAAAAGCGTGTGCGAGCAAGGAGGCCTACAAACCTGACTCAGTTACACCAGCTCTGTCAGGAGGAATGGGCCAAAATTCACCCAACTTATTGTGGGAAGCTTGTGGAAGGCTCCCGAAACYTTTGYCCCAAGTTAAACAATTTAAAGGCAATGCTACCAAATACTAATTGATTGTATGTAAACTTCTGACCCACTGGGAATGTGATGAAAGAAATAAAAGCTTAAATAAATCATTCTCTCAACTATTATTCTGACATTTCACATTCTTAAAATAAAGTGGTGATCCTAACTGACCTAATATAGGGAATTTTTTACTCTGATTAAATGTCAGGAATTGTGAAAAACTGAGTTTAAATGTATTTGGCTAAGGTGTATGTAAACTTTCAACTTCAACTATATATTGGGGACCCTGCAAATAGCACTGCTGAGTGATTTGAAAAGTCATAGTCAATCATATAATAACAATTAGCAAAAAAATATGTATTTTTAATTTACAACCTGTAGAAACTATGAGAATAGAAAGGTTCAGTACTTTTGTGAAACATCACAGCACTGTTGAAAAAATATATGGCAAATAGAAACTGGTTGGTGTTCACATTTCCACAAACTTCAAAGTCCTTTCAAATGGTATCAATAARGTGTCATATCCTTGCTTCAGGTCCTGAGCTACAGGCAGTTTGATTTGGATATTTCAGGCCTAAAATTGGAGGAGGAAAAAAAGGGTRCGATCCTTAACAAGTGACATCAATAAGGGATGATCATGGCTTTCACCTGGTCAGTCTGTCACAGATAGAGCAGGRGTTCCTAATGTTTTGTACACTCAGTGTATAAATAGTAAAGAGGGACAGGTTCCAGAATCGACCCCTGCTGGACACCTTTAGAAATATTGAGGTCACTTGACACCATCAGAAAGCACACATTGGGTCCTGTCTGACAGAGAGTACCCAAACCACCAAAGTAGGCCACTAGGAAGGGCTCCATTTGGGATGCSGCCTGTGCGTTTGGATTGGACTCCATTTTGAAGTTCCTGTCTGATGCTCTGAGGCAGGACATTTGTATTTGTATTTTATTAGGGATCCCCATATACTGCCGCCAAGACAYCAGCTACTCTTCCTTGGGTCCAGCTAAATTAAAGGCAGTTATAAAAACATTTTGAAACATAACAATACATTATAACAGATTTCACAATATATTAAGTGCGTGCCCTCAGGCCTCTACTCTACTACCACATATCTACAGTACAAAATCCAMGTGAACATGTGTGTATAGTGCGTATGTTATCGTGTGTGTGTGTATGCACGTGTCTATGTTTGTGTTGCTTTACAGTCCCCATTGTTCTATAAGGTGTATTTTATCTGTTTTTTTTAAATGTGAAATAGAGTTCCATGTAGTCATGGCTCTATGTAGTASTGTCCGCCTCCCATAGTCTGTTCTGGACTTGGGGACTGTGAAGAGACCTCTGGTGGCCTGTCTTGTAGGATAATGTGGGGTACATTAGTCTCAGGTGATGAACCTTCTCTGTCTCACTCTCCTCTTCCTCTCTCTCTCCTCTTCCTCTCTCTCTCTCTCCTCTTCCTCTCTCTCTCTTCCTCTCTCTCTCTCTCTTCCTCTCTCCCCCATCTCTTTCTTTCATGATGGTCAGCTCTGAGCTGCATCACCTCTCTGGGATTGCCTCAAATAATTGGGGTTATTTTTACCCTTTAAAACAAACAAAGGCCAGTGCTGACGTCGTACCTCACGTAACCTTCACGCTCCCTCACAACTGCATAAAAACCACACAACCACGGCCTCCCTCACACTGCATAAAACCCACACAACCTCAGCCTCCTCACACTGCATAAAACCCACACAACCACGGCCTCCCTCACACTGCATAAAACCCACACAACCTCAGCCT
>NW_019943639.1:125254-136439 GCF_002910315.2 Salvelinus sp. IW2-2015 | reverse complement strand
TAAAAACCCACACAACCTCAGCTCCCTCCACACTGCATAAAACCCACACAACCTCAGCCTCCCTCACACTGCATAAAAACCCACACAACACGGCCTCCCTCACACTGCATAAAACCCACACAGACACGGCCTCCCTCACACTGCATAAAAACCCACACAGACACGGCCTCCCTCACACTGCATAAAACCCACACAGACACCGGCCTCCCTCACACTGCATAAAACCCACACAACTCAGCCTCCCTCACACTGCATAAAACCCACACAACCTCAGCCTCCCTCACACTGCATAAAACCCACACAACCTCAGCCTCCCTCACACTGCATAAAACCCACACAACCTCAGCCCTCCCTCACACTGCATAAAACCCACACAAACCACGGCCTTCCCTCCACCACTGCATAAAACCCACACAACCTCAGCCTCCCTCACACTGCATAAAACCCACACAACCACGGCCACACGCACACAAACACGGCCACACGCACACAACCACGGCCACACGCACACAAACACGGCCACACACACAACAACCACGGCCACACACACACAACACACACGGCCACACGCACACAAACACGGCCACACACACACAACCACGGCCACACGCACACAACCACGGCCACACGCACACAAAACACGGCCACACACACCACAACCACGGCCACACGCACACAAACACGGCCACACACACACAACCACGGCCACACACACACACACACGCCACACGCACACAAACACGGCCACACACACACAAACCACGGCCACACGCACACAACCACGGACACACACACACACACACGGCACCACGCACACAAACACGGCCACACGCCACACAAACACGGCCATACGCACACAAACACACACACGCACACAAACACGCCACACACACACAACCACGGCCACACACACACAACCACGGACACACACACACACACGGCCACACGCACACAAACACGGCCACACGCACACAAACACGGCCATACGCACACAAACACGGCCACACACACACAACCACGGCCACACACACACAACCACGGACACACACACACACACAACGGCCACACGCACACAAACACGGCCATACGCACACAAACACGGCCACACACACACAACCACGGCCACACGCACACAACACGGCCACACACACACAACCACGGCCACACACACACACACACGGCCACACGCACACAAACACGGCCACACACACACAACCACGGCCACACACACACAACCACGACACACACACACACACACGGCCACACGCACACAAACACGCCACACGCACACAAACACGGCCATACGCACACAAACACGGCCACACACACACAACCACGGCCACACACACACAACCACGGACACACACACACACACACGGCCACACGCACACAAACAGGCCATACGCACACAAACACGGCCACACACACACAACCACGGCCACACGCACACAAACACGGCCACACACACACAACCACGGCCACACACACACACACACGGCCACACGCACACAAACACGGCCACACACACACAACCACGGCCACACACACACAACCACGGCCACACACACACAACCACGGCCACACACACACAACCACGGCACACGCACACAACCACGGCCACACACACACACACACGGCCACACGCACACAAACACGGCCACACGCACACAAACACGGCCATACGCACACAAACACACACACGGCCACACACACACAAACCACGGCCACACACACACCAAACACGGCCACACACACAACCACGGCCACACACACACAACCACGGCCATACACACACAACCCACGGCCACACACACACAAACACGGCCACACACACACACACGGCCACACACACAGAAACATGGCCACAGACAGGCCGGCAGGGGAAGATAGACTACAGCTGTGTTCCAAATTGTACCCTATTCCCTGTTAGTATACTACTTTTGACCAGGCGCCTATTCCCATAGGGTGCCATTTGGAAGCAGCTTAAAGCAGCCAGGGTCACACCAACTCGCTAATACGCAATTACCAGAAATGAACAAGCTGGGACGCTACACACATGCGTGGATAAGCACACACTAAAAACATCATTCATATACCTGTGCACTTTACAAAATTTAGGAACCATAGCACCCTAGTACACGAAAAGATACAACAGGATTTACTAGGACCATAGCAACCCTAGTACGCTGAAAGATACAACAGGATTTACTAGGAACATAAGCAACCCTAGTACTGTTGAAAAGATACAATAGGGATTTACTAGGACCATAGCAACCCTAGTACTGTGAAGATACAACAGGGATTACTAGGAACCATAGCAACCCTAGTACTGTGAAATTTAAACAGGGATTTATAGGAACCATAGCAACCCTAGTATGTTGAAAATACAATAGGGATTTACTAGAACCATAGCAACCCAGTAACTTTGAAAAGATCAAGGGATTTACTAGGAACCATAGCAACCCTATACTGTTGAAAATACAGGATTTATAGAACATAGAACCCTAGTATGTTGAAAAGATACAACAGGGATTTACTAGGAACCATAGCAACCTAGTACTGTTGAAAAGATACCAATAGGGATTTACTAGGAACCATAGCAACCCTAGTACTGTTGAAATGATACAACAGGGATTACTAGGAACCCATAGCAACCCTAGTACTGTTGAAAGTAACAATAGGGATTTACTAGGAACCATAGCAACCTAGTACTGTTGAAAATATATAACAGGGATTTACTAGGAACCATAGCAACCCTAGTACTGTTGAAAGAATACAATAGGGATTTACTAGGAACCATAGCAACCCTAGTACTGTTTGAAAAGATACAATAGGGATTTACTAGGAACCATAGCAACCCTAGTACTGTTGAAAAGATACAACAGGGATTTACTAGGAACCATAGCAACCCTAGTACTGTTGAAAAGATACAACAGGGATTTACTAGGAACCATAGCAACCCTAGTACAGCTTGAAAAGATACAACAGGGATTTACTAGGAACCATAGCGCAACCCTAGTACTGTTGGAAAGATACAACAGGGATTTACTAGGAACCATAGCAACCCTAGTACTGTTGAAAAGATACAACAGGGATTTACTAGGAACCATAGCAACCCTAGTACTGTTGAAAAGATACAACAGGGATTTACTAGGGACCATAGCAACCCTAGTACTGTTGAAAAGATACAACAGGGATTTACTAGGAACCATAGCAACCCTAGTACTGTTGAAAAGATACAACAGGGATTTACTAGGAACCATAGCAACCCTAGTAGGTTTGAAAAGATACAACAGGGATTTACTAGGAACCATAGCAACCCTAGTACTGTTGAAAAGATACAACAGGGATTTACAGGAACCATAGCAACCTAGTACTGTTGAAAAGATACAACAGGGATTTACTAGGAACCATAGCAACCCTAGTACTGTTGAAAAGATAACAACAGGGATTTACTAGGAACCATAGCAACCCTAGTACTGTTGAAAAGATACAACAGGGATTTACTAGGAACATAGCAACCCTAGTACTGTTGAAAAAGATACAACAGGGATTTACTAGGAACCATAGCACCCTAGTACTGTTGAAAAGATACAACAGGGATTTACTAGGAACCATAGCAACCCTAGTACTGGTTGAAAAAGATACAACAGGGATTTACTAGGAACCATAGCAAACCCTAGTACTGGTGAAAGAGACAACAGGATTTACTAGGAACCATAGCAACCCAGTACTGTTGAAAGATAACAACAGGGATTTACTAGGAACCATAGCAACCCTAGTACTGTTGAAAAGATACAACAGGATTACTGAACCATAGCAACCTAGTACTGTTGGATACCAACAGATACTAGAATGCACTAGACTTGCATACAACAGGGATTTACTAGGAACCATAGCAACCCCTAGTACTGTTGAAAATATATAAACAGGGATTTACAACAGGTACATACTAACCAGTCTAAACCAAAGAAAATGATGATTAAGTCAATGCTCAGTGACAAACTCAGTGACAGAACACTGCAACTAAAGAGCTCTGGAACAGAACAGGACACAAACCTAATTAGAACCATGTAGATCACTCTGACTGTCTGCGTGTTACATAAGGATACATGTACTGTACCTCTCTGTCTAATGACAGAGACACATAGCTAGAGCAGAAAAACAATACCATCACTTCAGGCCTCTAGCACATACACTCACCAGCCTGTTTATTAGGTACAAAAACCTACTACCGGGTTGGACCCCCCCCCCCCCCCCCACCTCCAGAACATCCTGAATTATTGGGGCTTTCTACAAGGTTGTCGGAAACGTTTCACGGATGTTGGTCCATGTTGACGCGATGGCATCACGCAGTTTCTGCAGATTAGATGGTGGTACATTCATGCTGTCAACAGTCCGTTCCATCTCATCCCATTATGTTCTATTGGGTTGAGGTCTGGGGGACTGACCAGGTCTGGGGGACTGACCAGGACACTCAGTAAACTGAGCTCGCTGTCATGTTGCAGGTGATGTTTTACCACTCCTCCATTGTCCAGTGTTGGTGATGGCGTGCCCACTGGAGCCGATTCTAGTTGATAGGACTGGAACCTGGTGTGGTCGTCTGCTGCAATAGCCCATCCGTGACACTGTCGTGCGTGAAAAGCCCAGGAGGGCGTCTGTTTGTGAGATACTGGATCTGGCACGCCTGGCACCGACGATCATACCACGCTCAAAGTCACTTAGGTGACCCGTTTCGCCCATTCTAATGTTCAATTGAACAGTAACTGAATGTCTCGATGCCTTTCTGTCTGCTTTATATAGCAAGCCACGGTCACGTGACAAACTGTCTGTTGGAGCGATCCATTTTCGTGAATGGGGAGGTGTACCTAATAAACTGTCCGTTGAGTGTAGAAGAACGTGCTAAAATCAGTATTGAGACAGAAACGAGGAAAGCGAAAGACAGAAAATAAAAGAAATGTGTTCAGGGTACCGTTACACCACTTCCGTGTCTTTTGAGAAGTGTAACTTGGTAAAATATATATATATATTTCACCTAATTTTAAACATTCTGATATAAAGAGCACATGTTAAAATTCATAAAAGATTTGTCCCATCTCAAGAGGTTAAATAAATAAGACTATAATAAGTGCCAAAATAAAGTAACAGGGTTGAAAATGTCCTCTTAAATCAACCATAACTCCCCTCATGACAGAGGGAATGGAAGCTTGTTGCGATGCAACAGGAAGTGGCATTTGAATGTAAGATTCACACATTGTGTTCTATCTCTGGGTAACAGGGTTGATGTGTTGTGTTCTATCTCTGGGTAACAGGGTTGATGTGTTGTGTTCTATCTCTGGGTAACAGGGATGGATGTGTTGGTTCTATCTCTGGCGTAACCAGGGATGAGTGTGTGTGTTCTAACTCTGGGTTAACAGGATGATGTGTTGTGTTCTATCTCTGGGTAACAGGGATGATGTGTTGTGTTCTATCTCTGGGTAACAGGGATGATGTGGTTGTGTCTAATCTCTGGTAACAGGATGATGTGTTGTGTTCTATCTCTGGGTAACAGGATGATGTGTGTGTTCTATCTCTTGGGTAACAGGGATGATGTGTTGTGTTCTATCTCTGGGTAACAGGATATGTGTGTGTTCTATCTCTGGGTAACAGGGATGATTGTTGTGTATTGTACAGTGAGTTTGTCTATCTCTGGGTAAACAGGGATGATGTTTTGTTGTTTCTATCTCTGCGGTAACAGGATGATGTGTTGTGTTCTATCTCTGGGTAACAGGGATGATGTGTTGTGTTCTATCTCTGGGTAACAGGGATGATGTGTTATGTTCAACCCGCTCAGTTTTCCTCCACAAAACACCAGAACATGTCCAAAAGGAGTAGAACCAGCTCACCTGCTTTTACACTGTGATTTGACTATTAGATGTTCAATTGTTTAAAAAAGATAGATATTTTAAAAGGAATAGTTTCACCATGTTAAAACAAGAGTTCAGTCCAAGTAACAGTGTTCACTTAAAATGAGGGACAGATGTAAATGAATCACTAAATCACATGAAATAAATAAATCATCTTCGGAAAACACTTAGTAAAATAATAAWTAAATAGGATTTACAAAGTGAAACTTGGAGAAAATATTGGGGTTCAAGTGGGTTCAAATCTTCCTAGAAGTGACACATTGTTGACGGAGGGACAACCCTTAAGCAAGTCTTTATTCATATGAAATAAAATCTGATTTATTAAATGTTCCATGTGGTCTATATTAAAAGGCACTTCATTTAATATACTGTAATAGGCTTTTAATTTGTAYTATTGGTGCACAATTTCTTCTTAAAATATCAAAAGGATCCAAAAGGCACTCATTTCCTGGAATGACCCATCAGTGGAATCAGTCAAAGCACTKATTTCCTGGAATGACCCATCAGTGGAATCAGTCAAAGCACTCATTTRCTGGAATGACCCTCACTCATCCATCCTCTTCTTGGCATTCAAGGAATGACAGGTGACCAGCTGGAGACAAGAGAACATATCACACAGATCCCAAATGGCACCCTATTCCCTACATAGTGCACTACTTTTGACCAGAGCCCATGGCACCCTATTCCCTACATAGTGCACTACTTTTTTTTCTTTCTTTTTTACCAGAGCCCATATAACCTGTAGCTCTATAGTTGTTGTTGTACTGCTAATCCAATGGTGTTTCCTTTTATTTCTGCAGAGATAAATCTCAGCCTGACAAATGGCACTCTATCCCCTACATAAAGCCCTACGGGCCCTGGTCAYAAGTAGTGTGTTATATAGGGAATAGGGTTCCATTTGTATTTCAGTAACAACCTCAGGAGAGAAGCTGGAGTTCTGCCTCCAAGGTAGTCTGTCTAAGTACATCCCAAAATGGCACACTTATCCCTATATAGTGCACTACTTTCTGGTCAAAAGTAGTGCACTATATAGGGATAAGTGTGCCATTTGACTCTGTGACGAGGCTTGCTGGAGGTCAGAACGGTAGATAATATGGCTGGAATGGAGTGATGGTAAATGGTATAAACCGGAAACATTTATTTCGTTCCAGCCATTACTACAGTAGAGCAGTCTCCCATTACGTGCACCAACCTCTGTGCTCTCAAACACTGGGCAACAAAATAAAAAGTTTCTCCAGGATAGTAAGGTATGACGTGGCCCGTTTGAGACTAGCTCAGCCTGTTAACGGTTGACTACAGACGTTTGACTCGCCTCAGCCTGTAACGGTATGACTGAGACCGTTTGGACTAGCTCAGCTGTAACGGTATGACTAGGACCGTTTGGACTAGCCTCAGCCTGTAACGGTATGACATGGACCGTTATGACTAGCCTCAGCCTGTAAGGTATGACTCGGACGTTTGGACTAGCCTAGCCTGTAAGGTATGACATGGACCGTTTGGACTACCTCAGCTGTAAGGTATGACTACGGACCGTTTGGACTAGTCAGCTGTAAGGTATGACATGGACCGTTTGGACTAGCTAGCTGTAAGGTATGACTCATGATCGCGTTTGGACTAGCTCAGCCTGTACGGTATGACTACGGACCGTTTGGACTAGCCTCAGCTGTAACGGTATGATAACAGGACGTTTGGACTAGCTCAGCTGTAACGGTATGACTAGGACCGTTTGACTAGCCAGCCTGTAACGGTATGACTAGGACGTTTGGACTAGCCTCAGCCTGTAAAGGTATGACTACGGACCAGTTTGGATAGCCTTATGCGCTGTAGGTATGATACGGACGTTGAGACTACCTCCGCTGTAAGGTATGACTAGGAGACCGTTTGGACTAGCCTCAGCTGTAAGTATGAACAACGTTTGGACTAGCTCAGCTGTAGGTATGACATGACCGTTGGACAGCCCAGCCTGTACGGTATGATACAGACCGTTTGGACTAGCCTCAGCCTGTACTGTATGACTGGACGTTTGGACTAGCCCTAGCCTGTAATGCTATGACTTAGGACGGTTGGACTAGCCTCAGCTGTACGGTATGACTGGACCGTTTGGATTAGTTCAGCCTGTAACGGTATGATAGACGCGTTTGGACTGCTCACCTGTAGGGACTACGGACGTTTGACTAGCTCAGCTGTAAACGGTATGACTACGGACCGTTTGGACTAGCCTAGCTGTAACGGTTTATGATACGGACCGTTTGGATGAGCTCAGCCTGTTATCGGTATGCTACGGACGGTTTTGGATAGCTCAGCCTGGTACGGTATGACTACGAGACGTTTTGGACTAGCATCAGCATGTAACGGTATGACTCGAGACGTTTGGATAGCCTCAGCCTGTAACGGTATGACTAGGACGTTTGGATAGCTCTAGCCTGTAACGGTATGACATTGGACCGTTTGGACTTAGCTCAGCCTGTAACGGTATGATAACAGACCGTTTGGACTAGCTCAGCTGTAACGGTATGAGACGGACGTTTTGGACTAGCCTCAGCCTGTAACGTTGAATAACGAGACCGTTTGGACTAGCTCAGCCTGTACGGTATGATAACGGACAGTTTGGACTAGCTTCAGCCTGTAACGGTATGAACTACGGACCGTTTGGACTAGCTTCACCTGTAAGTATGAACGGACTGTTTGACTAGTCAGTTGTAAGGTATGACTAGGACCGTTTGGGATGCTCAGCCTGTAACGGTATGATAGGACGTTTGGACTAGCTAAGCTGTACGGTATGACTAGGACACTTTGGACTAGCTCAGCTGTACTGGTATGAGATAGGAGTTGGATAGCTCAGCCTGTAACGGTATGACTACGACCGTTTGGACTAGCTCAGCTGTAGGTATGAACTATAGGATCGTTTATGGACGGTAGCCTCAGCTGTAACGTATGACTACGGACGTTTGGACTAGCCTCAGCTGTTAGTATGATATGGACGGTTTGGACTAGCTCAGCCTGTAACGGTATGACTACGGAGCGTTTGGACTAGCTCAGCTGTAACGGTATGACTCGGACCGTTTGACTAGCTCAGCTGTACGGTATTGACTACGGACCGTTTGGACTAGCCTCAGCCTGTAACGGTATGACTACGGACCGTTTGGACTAGCCCTCGCCTGTAACGGTATGAACTACGGACCGTTTGGACTAGCCTCAGCTGTAACGGTATGACATGGACGTTTGGACTAGCTCAGCTGTCGGTATGATAGGGACGTTTGGACTCTCAGCCTGTAGGTATGAAATGGACCGTTTGGCTATAGCCTCAGCTGTAAGGTATGACTACGGCCGTTTGGCTAGCCTCAGCCTGTTAAGGTATGACTACGGACCGTTTGGACTAGCCTAGCTGTAACGGTATGATACGGACCGTTTGGACTAGCCTAGCCTGTAACGGTTGATACGGACGTTTGGACTAGCCTCAGCCTGTAACGGTATGATACGGACCGTTTGGACTAGCCTCAGCCTGTAAGGTATGACTACGGACGTTTGGACTAGCTCTCAGCCTGTACGGTATATAGGACGTTGGACTGCCTCAGCCTGTACGGTATGACTACACGTTTTGGACTAGCCTCAGCTGTAACGGTATGACTACGGACCGTTTGGACTAGCCTCAGCCTGTCGGTATGACTAGACGTTTGGACTAGTCTGCTGTAAGGTATGACTAGGACGTTTGGATACCTTCAGCTGTAACGGTATGACCTAGACCGTTTGGACTAGCCTCGCCTGAGGTATGAACGGACTTTGGACTAGCTCAGCCTGTAAGGATGACTAGACCGTTTGGACTAGCTCAGCCTGTAACGGGTATGACTACGGACGTTTGGACTAGTCAGCTGGTTAACGGTATGACCATAGGACCGTTTGACTAGTCCAGCCTGTAAGGTATGACTACGAGACCGTTTGGACTAGCTCTGTCTAACTAGCTCGGACTACTGACGTTTGGTTATGATACGGACTGGTTTAGGACTAGCTCTTAGCCTGTAACGTATGAACTACGGACGTTTGACTAGCCTCAGCTGTAACGGTATGATAGGACCGTTTGGACTAGCCTCCAGCCTGTAAGGTATGACTGGACGTTTGGACTAGCCTCAGCCTGTAACGGTATGACTACGGACCGTTTGGACTAGCTCAGCCTGTAACGTATGACTAAGACCGTTGGACTGCTCAGTGGTACGGTATGACTATCAGGTTTGGACTAGCTATAGCCTGTAACGGTATGACTACGGCCGTTTTGGACTACCTAGCCTGTAACGGTATGATACAGACCGTTTGGATAGCCTCAGCCTGTAACGGTATTGAATGGACGGCTTTGGACTAGCTCAGCTGTAACGGTTGACTAGGACGTTTGGACTAGCCCTCCAGCCTGTAACGGTATGACTACGGACGTTTGGACTGACTCGAGCCTTGTAACGGTATGAACAGACGTTTGGACTAGCTCGTGTACGGTATGACGGACCGTTTGGGACTAGCCTCAGCCTGTAACGGTATGCTACGGAGTTTGACTAGCCTCAGCCTGTAACGGTATGACTACAGGACCGTTTGGACTAGCCTCAGCCTTACGGTAGACTACGGACCGTTTGGATAGCCTCACCTGTAAGGTATGACTAGGACCGTTTGGACTAGCCTCAGCCTGTGAACGGTATGACTAGGCCGTTTGGACTAGCTCACCAGTGTAACGGTATGAACACAGCCGTTTGGATAGCCTCAGCCTGTAACGGTATGACTACGGACCGTTTGGACTAGCCTCAGCCTGTAAGGTATGACATGAGGACCGTTTGGACTAGCCTCAGCTTAACGGTATGACTAGGACCGTTTGGACTGCCTCAGCCTGTAACGGTATGACTACGGACCGTTTGACTAGCCTAGCCTGTAAGGTATACTAGGACCGTTTGGACAGCTCAGCCTGTAACGGTATGACTACGGACCGTTTGACTAGCCTCAGCCTGTAACGGTATGACTAGGGACCGTTTGGACTAGCCTCAGCCTGTAACGGTATGACTTACGGACCGTTGGATAGCCTCAGCCCTGTAACGTATGACCACGGACCGTTTGGACTAGCCTCAGCCTGTAACGGTATGACTACGGACCGTTTGACTAGCCTCAGCCTGTAACGGTATGACCAGACCGTTTGAACTAGCCTCAGCCTGATTAACGGTTATGACTACGGACCGTTTGGATAGCCTAGCTGTAAACGGTATGATACGGACCGTTTTGGACTAGCTCACTGGTATGTATGACATGGA
>NW_019943639.1:103998-122283 GCF_002910315.2 Salvelinus sp. IW2-2015 | reverse complement strand
GGACCGTTTGGACTAGCCTCAGCCTGTAACGGTATGACTACGGACCGTTTGGACTAGCCTCAGCCTGTAACGGTATGACCATGGACCTTTGAATCATTGGCCATTACCCCCACCTGTGGAGCTGTTGTCGTGAGTTGTCGTAACCAATCCACATCCAACACAACTAAATATAGCGCAGAACTTATTCTGTATTGTCGTGGCTAAAAGACAAGACAGACCAACCCGAACATCGGCCGTGCCCAGCAGGTGGCTGTCCTATCGCCTCTGACCACAGCACATCAACTGTCATTTTCTGTTCATATCCTGACCATCCTAAACCCAGCAGCTAAGCACAGCCAAAGTTCTTGTCTCTGTCGTGGTTAAGAGCATTGGGTATTGAAGGGAAGAACGTCTCTCTGGTGTTGTGGTTAAAAGATTGGGTATTGAAAGGAAATAGACTACAACTAAAAATAGCACTGTCTTTTGGGAGTAGTATTAGTACATCATCAACTGAGAGAGAGAGACACAGACAGACGTMTACTGTTCATATCTGATTGTTTATTTCCCCTTTTGTTTATTATCCATTTCACTTGCTTTGGCATATGTAAACATATGTTTCCCCATGCCAATAAAGCCCTTAAAATGGAATTGAGAGAGAGAGAGACAAAGACAGAAACAGAGAGGCAGACACAGACGGAGACAGGCCAGTGAGTTGTGGCAGTATTAATCGTCAATTGATGCAATTTAACTTCTTAGCTAGCTGCTGATGCGTTCAGTTGCCAGGCAACGCTGAGGTGGCTGACTGCGGTTTAAAGAGACAGAGACCTTTAATCCAGGAGCTGCAGCTGGGGGCTTTGCTTACTGTCTCACTGACTCACATGCAGGTTTCTTTCTGTGTTTAAAGGTCTAATGTGTTCATGTATACACAGACCCTTGTAGTACATTTCAGGTGACACAGGTTACAAACAATTAGATTACATTGCATTCTGTGTAGTGAACACCATCAATGCATTGATTTTCAATAGGGGAAAAAAGGAGAAAATACAACGTACGTCAGACAAACTGGATCCCCAGTAATTATAGTCACAATTCCAGGTGGTGATCAGGTTATCAGGAGCGATAGGTAATCAATACACATTCCTCACATCTGCCGATCGATCAGTCCAGACGGGGACAGATTGACCAAGCCAAGGGAACTCCCAATACTGTAGGTCAGGAACATATCTCACCAAAAMAATCAAAGCGTTGCCTCTCCTCATACCCTGTCTGCATCCCAAATGGCATTGTCATTCCCTATGGCACTCTGCCTATGGGCCCTGGTGAAAAGCAATGCACTATACAGTGGAAAGTATTGGCAGACCGCTTGGCTCCCACATTTTCTACGTTACAGCCTTATTCTAAAATGGATAAATGAAAAAAAATGTCCCCAATCTACACACAAACATCCATAATGACAAAGCAAAAAAACTGTTTTTTATTTTAGCACATTTATAAAAAATAAAAAACTGAAATATCACATTTATATAAAATTCAGAACCTTTACTCAGGACTTTGTTGAAGCACCTTTGCAGCGATAACAGCCCAAGTCTTCTTGGGTTGATTGATATATGATGCTACAAGCTTGCACACCTGGATTTGGGGAGTTTCTCCATTCTTCTCTGCAGATCCTCAAGCTCTGTCAGGTTGGATGGGAGCTGTCTGCACAGCTATTTTTAGGTCTCTCAGAAAGGTTCGATCGGGTTCAAGTCCGGTCTCTGGCTGGCCACTCAAGAACATTCAGAGACTTGTCCGAAAACAAACCTTCTGTGTGCTTAGGGTCGTTGTCCTGTTGGAAGGTGAACCTTCACCCCAGTCTGAGGCCCTGAGCGCTCTGGAGCAGGTTTCATCAAGATTCCGCCGACTTTGCTCCGTCATCTTTCCTCGATCCTGATAGTCTCCCAGTCACCACCCTGAAAAACATCCCCACAGCATAATGCGTCCACCACATGCTTCACCGTAGGGATGGTGCCAGGTTTCCTACAGACGTGACGCTTGGCATTCAGGCCAAAGAATCTTGTTTCTCATGCCGAGAAGTCCTTAGTTCCTTTTGGCAAACTCAAGCGTGCGTGTCAGTTGCTCTTACTGAGAGAGTGCCGTCTGGCATCAACCATAAGGCCTGATTGGTGGAGTGCTGCAGAGATGTCCTTCTGGAAGGTTCTCCCATCTCCACAGAGGAACTCTGGAGCTCTGTCAGAGCGACACTCGGGTCTTGTTCACCTCCCTGACCAAGGCCTTCTCCCCAACTGCTCATTTGGCCAGGCACCATCTCTAGAAGAGTTTTGTGTTCCAACTTCTTCCATTTATGAATGGGACCTCAATTGGGACCTTCAATGCTGCAGAAATGTTTTGTACCCTTCCCAGATCTGCCTTAACACAATCTCGTCTCGGAGCTCTATGGAACAATTCCTTCAACTTCATGGCTTGGTTTTGGCTCTGACTTGCACTGTCAACCGTGGGACATTATATAGACAGGTGTGTGCTAATGATTCACCGATATAACATTTTTGGCCAAAAAACGATACTGAATAACACATATTAATATTTAATTTTTAGTGGCCTTTAAGCATTCTAGTACAGTTAAACAGTTAACACAATGGACCAGCGGTCTAAGGCACTGCATCTCAATGCAGAGGCATCACTACAATCCCTGGTTCAAATCCAGGCTGTTTCTCTTTCGGCCATGATGGGAGTCCCATAGGGTGGAGCACATTGGCCCAGTGTCATCCGGGTTTGGCCGGGGTATGCCGTCATTGTAAACACTGTGCTTTCTAAAAGGATTACACACCACCACACACACCCACTGACCAAAAGTTATTTTGTTGCATTTACGTATGTCCCATTACCAGTAAAACATAATCAAACCTATTATCACTTACTTGCTGTGCTGTTCGTTGTTCATTTTGCCAGTCGTCATCTCACACAGATTTCTAGGGAACGCGTTTGTGTCTTACTGTGTCAAAAAATATACTATTTAAACTATTTGACGTGTCAATAAGCTTGTTGACCAATCAGGACCTGAATATGACTATACGTCACATAATAATTTAACGCGTTCATTCATTTTTAACGTAGTTATACATCATCTAACATTGGTCTACTTATACTCTATTTCAAGTCAGATTCATCGAACGTTCACTACGATGCGGTAAAGTTGTCTTGGCCACTACAGTGCTGGTCGTAAAAAAAGCTCAGATAGCTCATGGATGCAAAACATTTTCGTACGCGCTTAAAAACAGTAGGCAAAAGACACAACTGTTCTTCAGTAGCTATAGTTAGTAGCAGAGCTAGAGTCTAGTTAGTTATTAGTATGGTAGCGTTTTCGTGGCTAGCTAAGCTATATAGACGCTAGGTGTCATCACTAAAGTTTATAAGACATCTATTTTGATTAATGGGGTCGAACCCATCTATGTGAGGCTAGCCCAAAAAGGATTAGCCACAACAGTGGACTGCGCGTTAGCGTTCAAATTAAAGTATGGCATAATTCTACATCTATATTAATTCATCACGTCAATAACATACTTTATTTTGAAGGCAACACAAAATTCCACTATTGTGCATAATGCTTATTGTGGATAGCTTCACAACACATAACCCGTTCCGGTCGAGCCTCACTAGCCAGATGAACCAGCTGGCCTGCTTATAACGTTAGCTTTGGGCAACAGGGTTAATATGCTGCTAGCTATTTATTTTCATGAACTGAATTTCAATTTCAATCAGTGGTGGCCGCAGGGCCTGCAAGGCCTCTCTGCTGGCCTAAACATCATCAGAGAATAATATTTTTTTTAAATATATTCCCACAAATATGTATTAAATTATTCCCCAGAGTAAGAGTTATACTCTTTCATTCATAGCTTTCCTCTTGGTTGCACTGCTAGCCCCCAGGTTGAGATTTGGAGGGCTGGTCTTTAGTTAGTAGATTCTTTATCCAATCATATTCAGCCACATGTGTTGCCAGGGTCTAAAATCTGCTCTTAGGCCTTCAGAACATCAACAGTGCAGGCGCTTGTAGCTTAAAGTGAATGGAAATTAAAATTTTGTGTCAACCAATCAGCTTTAGAGTGGCTATTGTACGCCGCTGGCTGGGCTCAGGTGTTACACAGGAGCCAGCTAGCAGGCGTAGCGTCCACGTCTTTGATTGGATTACCAATATTGAGAGGCAGGTCCTATGGCGGTCTATGCAGTCTAGAAACTGAATTTGATAAACGAATTAATTCGCGTACTACCTAAACTGTTTTTGAACCCACATGGGGAAGGAGGAGAAGATATCGATTTGGTCGAGGATATAATTATAACGCCATTCTCAAGACGAACTTTTCAAGAAAAGTTAGACATTGTAAGGAGAGGTCGCCCGACGCACAAAGCCTGTCACAGGCGGGAAAGGGTTCGTTCGTTCGCCACTTTCAAAGTTTCAACTATGAGCGCTGCAATGGCTCACAGGCTACAAGCAATGGTGCTTTTGAAAACGTTGGGGACACCAGAGTGGAGCACACGCTCTCACGGTCGTTCCTGCGGTTATTGACGGACACGGCGGAGTCGAAGGAGCGATTTATCCGGTGTGAGAGCATTGAGCAAGCGGCAAGCGAGCTGATGACATTGCCGCTCTTATTTTCCGTTTCTTGGAGGAAAATGAATGTAGGCTGGATAAAGTTGTGGCACAGTGTTTTGATGGCGCAGCAGTCATGGCATCTGGACTCAATGGGGTGCAGGCTAAAGTTAAGGAGAGGGCACCGATGGCCTTATTCATTCACTGCTATGCACATCGACTAAATTTAGTACTGACTCAAGGAGCCTCAAAGCTTAAAGAATGCAAGGTCTTCTTTGCCAACCTCAATGGCCTTGCAGCATTTTTCTCACGATCCCCTAAGCGCACGCAACTGTCTAATAATCAGTCTTTGGTGAGTAGGCATACAATGCATGTTATTTTTTATAAAATGTGTATGTATGTTTCGCATTTTATTTCGTTAATATTAAATAGCCTATATATTAACAAAATAAAATGGCAAATAGCCTATGTTGCAAATTATTTGTTTTCTTTTATTTTCAGTGAATAGTTATGTGTCTTTATCATCACGGTGAAACTGCTTTGGGTGCGACAATGCGCTGTTTAGTGAACACACTGTATTTATTTTTTGGGGGACTTAAAGCTCAAAGTTTGTGGACCAGAAATGGATAGAAGAAGAATATTAATATAACTCTGTTGCACTCGACTATGTTCTTGCCTATTAGTTGAACTGTACTGTATTGTACTCTTCCCCTGCAATTCTCTGAAAAAAATGTCAATTTCAAGGTGACGCAACGCCTGGTTATACTGCYTTTCTGTCTAAATGTATAGTGTCTAGAGCCATGGCATCTAAATGATGGTAATAACAGGTGGATTAATTCGGGTGGGACTGTGTAGGACCTCACTGAAGGCCCAGGCGCCAGGCCCACGGCACGCTACTGATTTCAATAGACGAGCAACAAGTGGCAACCGAGCTAATACTTACTCACAAGGATTCCTAAACCATTCCTAAGAATAATGAAAATGACTGCAGTTTCTACTGGTCATTGTTTTCATGGCGATGGTACTGGTAATAGATAGGTAACGTTACCAAGCTAAAGCTAGCTACCCCAGAAGTTGCGGACYAACAAATGATGCTTTATTACCAACGCGGTATTGACAACACATCGTTCGTGGCCGGTGTTTGCTTGTTTGCAGACTTTTTTMTACAGCTTTGACAGTGCTACTGTATCTTTTTTGACACGCAAAGACTCAAACCGCGTTCTATATTATGTATGTCGTGAAGCTAATAGCAGTGACGATATTACTGTGTGACTCCGGTAGGGCAACATCTGAAAAATAGCGCACTTGGTAGTGTGTTCCGGTCTTCGACCAGTCGGCGAAAGCCAACATCACCCACGACAGAGAACGGTTGATTGTCAAGGGCAAGGGCAAATTCCATTATCTTGGCTTTAATGGATTTCGCCTTTGAGTTGTCTCGCTGAAATTTTCTTACTCTTTCAAATGACTGCTCGTCTTGTTGACTGCTCGATCCACACAGCAGACATTGTGGGCTAGGTTAGGAATGCTGTGTTGCACGTGTAGCGCAAAATTTGACGTGGTGTCATTACGTCATGTACCTATGTCATATAGGTATTCATGTCCGCTTTGACATCGGTTTTGCAGATCGGCGTTAAACTAYACATCGGGCCAATAACGATGTTGGCATTTTTAGCTAATATCGTCCGATTCCGATATGTTCACAGATATATCATGCATCCCTAGTYTGTGCCTTTCCAAATCATGTCCAATCAATTTAATTTACCACAGGTGGATGCCAATCCAGTTGTAGAAACATCTCAATGATGATAAATGGAAACAAGATGCACCTCAGCTCAATTTGGAGTCTCATAGCAAAGGGTCTGAATACTGTAACGACCCTGGGTTTATAAGCGCGGAAATCGACTCTGCCGCTTGAGCATGCTTTTGCGGCACAGTCGATAGCGCGCCGGACTTCGGGCTAGAAGGTCGAGGGTTCGAGACCTGATCCCTGCTGTTTCATTACAATACTAATGTATATAAGGAATTTCTGTTTTATATTTTTAATACATTTGCTAAAATTTCTAAAAACCTGTTTCGCTTTGTCATTATGGGGTACTGTCMGTAGATTGATGAGGGGAAAAAAATATTTAATCAATTTTAGAATAAGCTACAAAGTGACCAGTCTGTCTGGCCAATACAATCGTTAGGCTACACAGTGACCAGTCTGTCTGGCCAATACAATCGTTAGGCTAAACAGTGACCAGTCTGTCTGGCCAATACAATCGTTAGGCTAAACAGTGATCAGTCTGTCTGGCCAATAAAATCGTTAGGTTACACAGTGACATTTCAGACCAGTCTGTCTGGGCAATACAATCGTTAGGCTACACAGAAGGAGAGACTTCCACAAGATTGTCTTCATCAGTGTCAATAAATGAACTCAACCAAACAAACTCTACGTAACGTTTTCCAGAACACAGATCAAGCCTAGTTCTGGAGTTAAAAGCAAAGCTCAATGGAGTCTCTCGTTTGAAAGTGCACGGAAAAACTCTCCACAACTGTGCATGTAATCCTATACATAGCCTAAGGCAGTCATATGACATGCATCACTGCATCACTACAGACATTGGCACACATTCCTCAAACAAGCTTGTCTTTGACACACAGCAGTTTGTTTTATGAAAGCTTTATCATCAACAGGAAACATTTAACTATTCATCTATGCCATTATTTTAAAACACCAGTGAATTAAACCGGAGGCAACGTTCAAAGACTAGAGCCCAGAGCACCATGCTGCTGTCACCGTGTCCCCGTGTCTGTGTCTGTGTGTGAGTGTGTGTCCCAGTACCCCACAGGTACATCACACGGTCCTTTCTCTGACTGCCTGGTCTGTGTTGGGAAGCTGTTATGACACACATCTCTGCTACAGCCAGACAGTCTTGTGTCCCTGTTTTATTCTCAGCATCAAAGATGTTATGATCGTTCTATTATTCATACGTCATTATGTCAAGTCAAATCTTATATGGCAGGGGACCCCCCCCCCCCCAAAAAAAGAAAAAATACAACTGATGCATGAATAGTAACCATATGAAATGAGTCAGCCTACTAATTGTCATATCCCCCAAGAAATGATGTCCTAAAAGTTGGACGATCTGATGTGTTTATTACAAGGCAATCAAAATAAATATAATGTTTCACTGTTATTTATGCAAATCTACTATGTATTCACGAAATTAAATGACTAATTGCAATCAAATAACTTGGTGGTTAAGTCCTACTATTACATGTATTTCAGCTTGAGTACTTAATTAACGTACAACGTGAAGAGGGTATCATTAGAGTATAAAACACATCAAAAAACACTTTCAGGTAATTTTATGTCAATTCTGATTGGTTAATAGCAGGCAATAAGCTACTTTTCATGATATCGCTATCAGAATTACAAAGAACACTTTGAAACCAGTGGCACACTGCGAGGTGTTTGGTGTGGACACCCCCTGTGGCACACTGCGACGTGTTTGGTGGACACTTCTGTATTTTAAAGCATTTATTTCCAACCAACAACCTCTGACATCCATATTAATAGTTCCAACTGGCCATCCAGTTTTTAAACTGAGGGCAAATGATGCAATGTAGACCTATGCTTTTTTTGGTKAGTGACTGTGGGGCTGAGTGCCTCAGGCATAGTCTCTTACCACCTGTTGTTATAGCGAAACGACAGTCACTACACAGGTATAAGTGCAACTTAATGTGAAGTGTTATCATTTTCTGATCGTGGAGTTCCCATTTTCTGATCGTCTTTTACAGTATAATTATGAACAAATAATAAAAAAAAAAATGCGTAGCATTCAAACAGCTGTAAAAAATAACTAAAAATAAAATAAAGATGGATTTGATTGTAACAACAGTTGTATAACGGTCTGCCTCCTATTCATTTCAAATTGCCGGAGCATCTTCAGTATCCTAATGACTGTCATAATATCGATATGGAAAGAAGGTCTCACTGCACTGTGCCACAATTAGCTGCTGCAGTAGATAGATCTATATCCTATATGGCACTGCAATAGCCTAGGCTATCATTCACCGTGTGTTCCACCTGTAGCAATCGTTCTTGTTTATAACAAAATACTTCCATAGGAAGGTTTTCATTTCAATGCCTCTTCCTCATCATGCTCCCTTGGCAAACTAAACTGCTGAAGAGTAAACATTCAAGGGAAACCGAGAGAAGCGGCGACAAAAACACGAAGAAAAAAATCCCTGGCATTTTTGTCGGGAAAAGAAATGTCAGAATGTAGTGTGATACATTTTAGAAATGTAACGGATAATGACATGCGCTACATTATTGCCAGCGGTGGCTACAGTAGGCTACACAATCATAACAAACCCATAGTGTATCAATTGCTCTCCAGCGCCGTGCACACAGCAAATGAATTCAAATGTATCCACAACATTTACGCATTCTTCATAACGTCACACGGAAATTTACAGAGAAATACATTATGGAACTGATTTACAGAAATGTCCCGAACAGTTCAACAGGGGCGTGAAACAAATGCGCTTACCTCTCGTTTCACATTCCACAGTAATTTCTCTTTGAATTCTTCATCTGTGGACGAACCCATGGCTCTCCCGTGTTCTTATGTCGGTCTCTGTGACAGACAGAAGTGACAGCAACAGAGTCAACCTGATTGTCCGCAATCAAGGATGTCTAGTGCCTTCCGCCCTTTCTAAGCTTCTATTTACTTTTTTTCCCTCCGTCCTTCCCTCCCTCTCACAGCAGTGTGCTGGTGCCTCCTGACAGCTGGCCGTTGACGCATGTGTGGGCCCGTGCTGCCGCCGAGCATCGAGGAGCCATCTTCAGATCCCCTCAGTATGACGTCAGCGGAGCTGGACCAGCCCCCCTCACCACGCTTTATCAATGGGCTAAATCACTTCACATACTGTATCTCCCGCTCCGAACGCAGCTCCAGCACTTTGACAGGCAGATATTAATAGCTCTCCTCGTCCCTCTTCTCCTCTCCCTCTGTGTGTGAGAGGACTGGAGGATTGAGGGGAATTGAGGTGTGACGCTAAAGCAGCATTTTAGCTGTAGTCTTTGTATTTAATATGAATGAGCCATGGGGGTTTCAAAGACAGATTGACTCACACAGAATACCAACACAGATAGGAATACACACACCAAACACACAATGCTGTAACCAACACAACAGACAGACACACACTCCTGTAACCAACACACACACACTCCTGTAAACAACACGACACACACACAATACTGTAACCAACACGACACACAATACTGTAATCAACACGACACACACACAAACAATACTGTAACCAACACAACAGACAGACACACAATACTGTAACCAAGACAACAGACACACAATTTCTCATTCTCTCATCTATTTTGGGTTCTATTCCTGTGAGTGTGACGCAATTATCAAATGTTTAATTATATTGCCATGTAACATCACCCAAAGTAAATAGCCCTGCTTGCATTTGTTCTTCATTCAATTATTACAAAACACATTACCATTATTCTGATCTATGGCATTGGTTTGTCTGAGCCTATTTTCAGGCTAAGAATATCTTGAATGAGGATTATTTTGAGGGAAACGGCTTCCCGTTTTAGAAATGATGTCATCGCATGTCAGGCTGCAGTAGAAATAAATCAATGTGGTCATTAGCATCATGAGATATATATATATATATACACACACACACAACAGACACACAAAATATATATATATACACACACACACATATATATTATAATATTATATATATATATATATATAATATATAATATGATAATATATATATACACACACCACAACATAACAGACACACACAAAATATATATATACACACACACACACACACACACACACAAAATATATATAGATTATATACACAATCAAACAAGACACACACAATACTTTGTCAATGTATATATTTTACACACAGAATAACCTTTTGACTGGGACCTTTTACTGTCATTATACCTCTAACTAGCGCCCTCAAGTGGCCTGTCAAATGAACTACAGTACTCTGCGCCAGAACCATTACATTTACATTTAATCATTTAGAGAACGCTCTTATCCAGAGCGACTTACAAATTGGTGCATTCACCTTATGACATCCAGTGGAACAGCCACTTTACAATAGTGCATCTAAAATCTTTTAAGGGGGGGGGTGAGAAGGATTACTTTATCCTATCCTAGGTTTTCCTTAAAGAGGTGGGGTTTCAGGTGTCTCCGGAAGGTGGTGATTGACTCCGCTGTCCTGGCGTCGTGAGGGAGTTTGTTCCACCATTGGGGGGCCAGAGCAGCGAACAGTTTTGACTGGGCTGAGCGGGAACTGTACTTCCTCAGTGGTAGGGAGGCGAGCAGGCCAGAGGTGGATGAACGCAGTGCCTTGTTTGGGTGTAGGGCCTGATCAGAGCCTGGAGGTACTGAGGTGCCGTTCCCCTCACAGCTCCGTAGGCAACCATGCCTGTTGCTCCCCTCCACTGGTTCCAGAACCACGCCTGTTGCTCCCCTCCACTGGTCCCAGAACCTGCCGTTGCTTCCCTCCACTGGTTCCAGAACCACGCCTGTTGCTCCCCTCCACTGGCTCCAGAACCACGCCTGTTGCTTCCCTCCACTGGTTCCAGAACCACGCCTGTTGCTCCCCTCCACTGGCTCCAGAAACACGCCTGTTGCTTCCCTCCACTGGTTCCAGAACCACGCCTGTTTGCTCCCCTCCCCACTGGCTCCCAGAACACCCCGTTGCTTTCCCTCCACTGGTCCCAGAACCACTCCCGTTGCTCTCCCCACTGGTCCCAGAACCACTCCCGTTGCTCTCCCTCCACTGGTCCCAGAACCCCTCCGTTGCTCTCCTCCACTGGTCCAGAACCACTCCCGTTGCTTCCCTCCACTGGTCCAGAACCATGCCTGTTGTCTTCCCTCCACTGGTTCCAGAACCACGCCCGTGCTCCCTCCACTGGTCCCAGAACCCTGCCAGTTTGCCCCTCCACTGGTTCCAGACCATGCGTTGCTTCCCTCCACTGGTTCCAGAACAATGCCTGTTGCTCTCCTCCACTGGTTCCAGAAACAATGCCTGTTGCTTCCCTCCACTGGTTCAGAACCAGCCTGTTGCTTCCTCCACTGGTTCCAGAACACGCCTGTTGCTTCCTCCACTGGTTCCAGAACCATCGCTGTTGCTTCCCTCCACTGGTTCTCCAGAACCATGGCCTGTTGCTTCCCTCCACTGGTTCCAGAAATGCCTGTTGCTCCTCCACTGGTTCCAGAACCATGCCTGTTGCTTCCTCCACTGGTTCCCAGACCACGCCTGTTGCTTCCCTCCTACGGTTCCAGAACCATGCCTGTTCTTCCCTCCATGGTCCAGAACCATGCCTGTTGCTTCCCTCCACTGGTCCCAGAACCACTCCCGTTGCTTCCCTCCACTGGTCCCAGAACCACTCCCGTTGCTTCCCTCCACTGGTCCCAGAACCTGCCTGTTGCTTCCTCCACGGTTCCAGAACCACTCCCGTTGCTTCCCTCCACTGGTCCAGAACACTCCCGTTGCTTCCCTCCACTGGTTCCAGAACCATGCCTGTTCTTCCCTCCACTGGTTCCAGACCATGCCTGTTGCTTCTCCTCACTGGTTCCAGAACCATGCCTGTGCTCTCCTCCACTGGTTCAGAACCATGCCTGTTGCTTCCCTCCACGGTTTCCAGTGGAATATGGACAGATGTAACGGTGTCAGATTGTATTGGATATAACTCACCCCACAGCTTGAAATGTTGTCAATAGTGCCATTGAATTGGATCATTTCTTTGGGTGGCGCAACTAGTTAGTACGTTCTCACAGCAGGGACGTCAAATTGTTGATGAGGCAGAGGGTGCAAGATAAGTACTGCAATGATGTTGTGAGAAAGGAAGGAATACTGCTAAGCAGCACAGTGTATCCTGTTACACAAAGACTGGGCTATTTGAAACCAATTTTATTATGGAAAACCAGGTGAAAATAAATAATAAAGATGCAACTGCATTAAAACACGTTAGAGAGTGAGGCACTCCCTAAAAGTGTGAAGGAGAAAATGTCTTCAGTGAATACCTGATTAAAACTGTTTAATAAGAATGACCTGCCATTCATTAACATGATCCCAGGGCTACTGCACCGGGCCCAAGTATCTGGTTAATGAGATTAGACATTTAAGACATAGTTGAATGTGTCCTCAAGTTAGTGTTCATGAAAAAGTCTAGGCATGATTATGTCAACATTGTGATATGAGAAACTCTCAAAACTATAAATATACACACACACAAAAAAAACATTCACAGTCTTCTTGTCTATTCACAGAAGGCGAAAGGGCTACGATAGTTGATTTTGATACATTTGCTGGTCCTTGAACTTGTCACAATTCCCCCCCCCCCCCCCCAAAAGTTGATAACTGTATAATAAATTTACATATAACCATCTATAAGTCTGACTGGGTACTACCCTACGCTGAGTAGACCAAACATTAGGAACGCCTTCCCAATATTGAGTTGCACCCCCTTTTTTTTGTTCTCAGAACAGCCTCAATTTGTTGGYGTATGGACTCTACAATGAGACGAAAGCATTCCTCAGGGATGCTGGCCCATATTGACTCCAATGCTTCCRATAGTTGTGTCAAGTTGGCTGGATGGGCCTGGCACCTACTACCATACCCCGTTCAAAGGCACTTAAATCGTTTGTCTTGCCCATTCACCCTCTGAATGGCACATATACACAATCCATGTCTCAATTGTCTCAAGGTTTAAAAATCCCTCTTTAACCGGTCTGGCCCCCTTCATCGACYCTGATTTGAAGTTGCAATTTTGATTGTATGAACACAGATTTGATTGTGTTGTGAAGAAGAGAGTTCTATATAAAATAAAAGGAGAAATAGCATAAGCACCTCAACATTTAAAATCACGAGTTTTCCATCGACAAAGTCTGTCAGGCACCAGGGTGATGCAGCATGGCAGCCATTTTGTGCCCAAGGCCATTTTGGGGCCAACAACACCAGTGCTTCAGCGGTGGGTGTAGTGATTAAGTGAAGAGCCAGCGGGAACCAGTTTCCTCCTCTGTGGTTAGATGGGATACATCCTTAAGGCGTCAGCATGCRACAGTTCGGCTGGCGCCTAGCCGTAGGCAAACYAGTGTGCTCACACACTCCCTTGAAAAAAMTGGCAATAGTACTGTTTGTCCATATTGAGATYCCGTAGCCAGAATACACTTCCTCAAAATAGTCAGAATTCATCTGAGATAYATTTCATAAATTGTCATTCATTTTGACGTTTTGCAGAGATCTTAGTCGTGCAATTTTACATCTAACTAAGATGTTTGGTGCAGTATTTCTCAAGTGAAGAAATGGGCATGAAAACTAGTCGTCTCTTGTTGAACGACAATAAAAACACCTCATTGAAGAATCCCTACTGTTGACCAATCACCGACAAAAGGGGTGTAGACTTCAGCTACAGATTTCGGCTTGCCTTGAGAATTGGTTTGTTTGTGTGTGTGTGTGTGTGTGTGTGTGTGTGCGTGCACGAACAGCTGAACAAAAAAAAACTTGACAAAGTCCAAAACAAACAACAACAAAAAACTTCACAAAATGTCATTATAATATTATACACAAACTGTTTCTGAACAGTTTTGGATGAGAAGCATGCGGATGCCTTAGGTGTCCCAGCGGCTGGTCAGTAGGGAGTGGTTAGATGGCACCCGTTCCCCTACATTATACACTACTTTTGAACAGAGCCTTATGGGTATAGGATGGGGAATAGGGTGCCTTTTGGGAGCCCTCACTCACTCTCACCAAYGGCTGCAGAGTAACAGTAATTAGTGCAGATAGGTTTGATGAATCATTAAACACATTTTGAGGCTCTCACTGAGAGGTGACTGACAGGGAGATGAGGGTTCGAATGGTAGTGCACTACATAGGGCGTCACTTGAGACGTATACTTAGTGTCCCAGCGGGCCGGTCAGCAGGGAACCAGTTTCCTCCTCTGTGGTTAGATAGGCTTCGTCAAAAACGGCACATTATTCTCTACATTTGACCAGAGCTCTATGGGCCCCTATTTCCTATATAAACCCTACATACCCTTATTTCCTATATAAACCCTACATACCTTTATTTCCTATATAGAGCCCGGGTCAAAAGTAGTACACCATATAGGAAACGGTGCAATTTGAGATGCGTCCTTAGTGTCCCAGCGGCCGGTCGTCGTAGGTGCTGTACCTCTTGACGTGGATGCGGCGCCTAAGGTCCACCCCAGAGTGGGTGTGGCCTTCCTCCTCCTCGCTGTGGAAACCACAGTGGGTGTGACTGTGGGCGTGTCGACGGCGTGTGGCCTCCAATAGGGAGTCGTCAGGGACAGGAAGTGTCTCGTAAAGCAAAGCGTTCAGGGTCTCCTCATAGATCCTGGCCTCTGGAAACTCCAACTGGGATAGAGAGACGGACAGGGTCAACATAAAGATTAGCTACAGTACAAAAGATAGTGTGTCTGTGTCAGCAACGATGGACTGCCATGAACAAATAAGAAAGAAAGAAAGAAAGTAAGCTTTTCAATAATGTCCGTAGAGTTTATTATACCTCTGAGAATTTAGAACCTAAACACTGGTGGACACACAAGCCCCTGGGCTATTTGTGTTTGTATTATTATTTGAAAAACGTTTTTATTATTAAGGAACCCACACTAAAGTGACGGACAAAACACAAACACTGGAATAAAAGATTCCAAACTGCATTAAAAAACACAAGAGGCTCTTCAGTACGTTTTGAACGTAAGGAGCATGTCTGAGTGAAATACTTGATTACACAACTCTATGTTAATACGGGACCGCAGCAGAACAGGTCTGCCACCACTAACCCGCCTCACGCCCCCTGACGCACAGGGGCTAGGGCAGCACAACCAGTTCTTCAGGGGCGGACGCCCAAACAGCGAAGATATTGTGGTAACCGGGGGAGAGAGCGAGTTCTATAAGACCGCTCGGTCTGAATTTGTCCCTCGTGTTACTTTCATTGAAACGTCTTTTGGCATGAATTATATTGATTCAAAATGTGAATTGAGAAAAATCTCAGAAACTATAAATATACCACTCCCTAAAAATACAATATACCATTCCCCACGAGCGTCTTCCCCGTCTTATTTCCATCAGAAGGCAATAGGGCTATGGATTAGCTGGTTTTTGGAATCTATAACTTGTCACACAATCTCCAAAAGAAATGGTGTAGTAGCTCTGAGTAATCACAAAATAAGACAGCCTGAACCCTGTGTCTAACTGTACCGGTGGCTACCTATTAGTAGACTTCCTGTAGACCTAATCTGACATATGTGATCTGGCGCATCGCGCTGGGTGATGACAGATGTGAAGGAATGTCTAAATGCACCCCGTGCTATACGCTCCCGAGTATATTAGGGGGATCCCACATACCCATAAAACCTTCGTATGACTGCGTATCAAGACAGGGAAATGGTTCCAAATCGTACTATCCACCAATTTATTTTGCCCTCCTAGATACGTTTTAAGAAAACAACTTAAAATAAGGGGCTGGTGTTTTTACATGTTGACTTACCGTGCGATGACCGTTTTTCACGATGCCAAACTGGCGATGCGCGGCTCTCGTGGAAGCGAAGGTGAACATTAATCGAAATTATTACGTCGCCGTGGTGTGTTTACCCACACAGTAGTGCAGGGAACTGACTAGGCTGTGGACCCGTCCTGGAGTCAATAAAAGTAAGGTGCACCAATAGGGAGGGAAATAGAATGCAGCCTAAATTATCTGAATAAAAGCGCAAACAATTATCTGGAATAAAAGCCAAAATTATCTGAATAAAGAGCTCGATGCTGGTGAAACCAAATAGTAATCGGAATCGGGTTCGATTCTATGACCGAGGTATACGTTAGACCATGAAGATCGTCATTATGATTTATATGGTGAAGAAGAAGAGTTCTATACTAAAAAAAAGGAGAAATATCGATAAGCATCTAACTTAAATAAAAGATATCATCAGTTGATTCCATCGACAACGACGAAGTGCTGTGGTCTACGGCAGCAGGGGTGATGGCAGCATGGCAGGCGCATTTGGTGCCCAGGCCATATTTGTGGAGCCACCAGCAACACTGCTTCAGCCGGTGGTGGTGTTTCGGGTCTGAATGAGTTGTATGTATGAGCCTAGCGGCGGGAACCAGTTTGCCTCGTTCTCAATGTGCACTGCTGTTTCTCGCTTCTACAGATGAGATGCAAGGGTGCTCTCTCATACTGTTTTGACCAGTGGCCCATGAGTGCGTGGGCATACGATTGAGGGGAAAATAGTTCGTGCAGCCAACACTAACCCCATCGTCACCAGATGGCGACTGCATGGAGGTACAGAAGAATTGGTGTTGTCGGATAAAGTTGATGAACTCCACTCAGCTGACCCATTTGTTTGGGTGGTGTGGAGGTTACTCGTTTGAGATGTGGACTGACCAGGAGAGCAGGGAGTTGAAGGATTAGTAGTACACTTGGTAGTACACTTCATAGTGGCGCGCATTTGGAGGTACGGCCAGTGCCGTGACGCTGTCCCATCGTTAGGGCGGCCGGTCCGGTGCGTAGGTGCGTACGCTCTTGTCACGAGTGGATACGGCGCAGCGCGCTCCCTAAGGTCCGCCCGAGTGGGTGGGGCCCGGTTTTCCTCGCCTCCTCACCTGTGGGAACCGCAGTGAACGTCGGCGACGGCGTGTTGGCCCTAATAAGGTGTCGTCAAGGGAAGGAAAGTGTCCCTTCAGTAGATGGTAGAGCGAGGCTTCCAGGGTGCGGGTCTCTCGTCTCGGGAGATCTGGGCCTCCCGGGAACTCTAACTGGGGAGAGATAGACAGACGGAACAGGGGGCCAATACATGAGGAGATTAGCGCTGAGTACTGGGCAAAAGTAGTGTGGAGTGAGTGAGTGAGTGACTGAGTGAAGTGTCCTCAGTGACTGACTCGTGAGGTTTGACCAGGGTGACTTGACTGACTGAGTGACTGACCTGCCGGACTGCTGAGTGACTGGACTGAGTGAGTGATCTCGGAGGGACGGAGAGTGAGCACCTGAGTGGACTGAGGTGATGACTGACGTGACTGAGTGACGACTGAGTGACTGAGTGACTGACTGAGTGACTGGCCTGAGTGACTGAGTGACTGACTGACTGACTGAGTGGAGCTGAGTGACCTGAGTGACTGACTGACTGAGTTTGACTGACTGAAGTGACTGGATGGACTGACTGAGTGACTGAGTGACTTGACTGACTGACTGAACGGGACTGAGTGAGTGAGTTGACTGACTGAGTGAGTGACTGACTGACTGACTGACTGAGTGACTGGACTGATAGGAGCTGACTGAGTGACTGACTGAGTGACTGACTGAGTGACTGAACTGAGTGGACTGACTGAGTGACCTGACTGAGTGACTGAGTGACTGAATGGAGTGACTACTGAGTGAACTGACCTGAGTGACCTGACTGAGTGACTGACTGACCTGAGTGACTGACTGAGTGACTGACTGAGTGATACTGACTGAGTGACCTGACTTGACTGAGTGACTGACATGACCTGAGGACTGACTGAGTGACTGACTGAGTACTGACTGAAGTGACTGACTGACTGAGTGACTGACTGACTGAGTGACTGACTGAGTGACTGACTGAGTGACTGACTGAGTGACTGACTGAGGGTGACTGACTGAGTGAGCTGACTGAGTGACTGGAAGTGACTCTG
>NW_019943639.1:52385-103973 GCF_002910315.2 Salvelinus sp. IW2-2015 | reverse complement strand
TGAGTGAGAGAGTGAATGAGTGAGATGGTGATGAGTGATGAGTGAGTGAGTGAGTGGAGGGTGTGTGTGTGTGTGTGTGTGTGTGTGTTGTGTGTGTGTGTGTGGTGTGTGTGTGTTGTGTAAGTAAAACCCTAACCAACCTTGGTCTGTTTTTTCTCCGTGGCGTAGACTATGGAGGCGCAGCAGACCTCTGCCAGTTTGCGTCCCTGTCCGTAGAACGACCAGCAGCAAATCTCGTCACCGATCACGTCCTTGATGAATAGAACACGGCCATTGTAGCTCAGAGACAGCTTTTCAACAGCTCATGTTCCTCAAAGTTTCGTCTGAGTTACTGTGGAGGAATTACAACCCACGGGTCAACAGGTTGTCGTCTGAGTTACTGTGGAGGAAATACAACCCACGGGTCAACAGGTTCGTCTGAGTTACTGTGGAGGAAATACAACCCACGGGTCACAGGTTGTCGTCTGAGTTACTGTGGAGGAATTTACATCCCACGGGTCAACAGGTTGTCGTCTGAGTTACTGTGGAGGAATTACAACCCACGGGTAACAGGTTGTCGTCTGCTTACTGTGGAGGAATTACATCCCACGGGTCAACAGGTTGTCGTCTGAGTACTGTGGAGAATTAATCCCACGGGTCAACAGGTTGTCGTCTGAGTTACTGTGGAGGAATTACAACCCGGGTCAACAGGTTGTCGTCTGAGTTACTGTGGAGGAATTACAACCCACGGGTCAACAGGTTGTCGTCTGAGTTACTGTGGAGGAATTACAACCCACGGGTCAACAGGTTGTCGTCTGAGTTACTGTGGAGGAATTACAACCCACGGGTCAACAGGTTGTCGTCTGAGTTACTGTGGAGGAATTACAACCCACGGGTCAACAGGTTGTCGTCTGAGTTACTGTGGAGGAATTACAACCCACGGGTCAACAGGTGTCGTCTGAGTTACTGTGGAGGAATTACATCCCACGGGTCAACAGGTTGTCGTCTGAGTTACTGTGGAGGAATTACACCCACGGTCAACAGGTTGTCGTCTGAGTACTGTGGAGGAATACAACCCACGGGTCAACAGGTTGTCGTCTGAGTTACTGTGGAGAATTACACCCACGGGTCAACAGGTTGTCGTCTGAGTTACTGTGGAGGAATAACCCACGTCAACAGGTTGTCGTCTGAGTTACTGTGGAGGAATTACAACCCACGGTCAACAGTGTCGTTCTGAGTTACTGTGGAGGAATTACACCCACGGGTCAACAGGTTGTCGTCTGAGTTACTGTGGAGGAATTACAACCCACGGGTCAACAGGTTGTCGTCTGAGTTACTGTGGAGGAATTACACCCACGGGCAACAGTTGTCGTCTGAGTTACTGTGGAGGATTACCACGGGTCAACAGGTTGTCGTCTGAGTTACTGTGGAGGATACAACCCACGGGTCAACAGGTTGTCGTCTGAGTTACTGTGGAGGAATTACAACCCACGGGTCAACAGGTTGTCGTTCTGGTTACTGTGGAGGAATTACACCCACGGGTCAACAGGTTGTTGTCTGAGTTACTGTGGAGAATTACACCACGGGTCAACAGGTTGTCGTCTGAGTACTGTGAGGAATTACACCCACGGGTCAACAGGTTGTCGTCGAGTTACTGTGAGGAATACACCACGGGTCAACAGGTTGTCGTCTGAGTTACTGTGGAGGAATACATCCCACGGGTCAACAGGTCGTCCTGAGTTACTGTGGAGGAATTAACCATGGATCAGGAGGTACAGCATTCATTGGCAACACAGAGTACATAATGAGTACTTGACATTAGAGGCCCTCACTAAGCACTTACCAACAGTCATATACCTATTATTGACTCTCCAAACAACAGAACAAGCATAGGGCTTCCATTTTGTAAGGCACTATATTTGTAGTAGCTCACCTATATAGGAGTACTTGTTGTTGCTTCTGTTGTACAGCAGCTTCACTACAGGCTTAGGGCAGGCCGGATCAGTCTCTCTCCTCCCTGGCAGAGGTGACAACAGGGATTACACACAGAGGACTGCTCCTTCTGGTCCTGTTAATCAAAACAGACACCACAGGCCGGCTGTTATAGTACATAACAGAAAAAGAGGACCTGAACCAGTCTAAACAATGTCTGGTTCCACTCTCACCGGCTCTGTGCTGCTGAACAATGCCAAGGCTGCATGTCAGGACTAGAGGTCGACCGATTAAATCGGAATGGCCGATTAATTAGGGCCGATTTCAAGTTTTCATACCAATCGGTAATCTGCATTTTTGGATGCCGACTATGGCCGATTATATTGCACTCACGAGGAGACTGCGTGGCAGGCTGACCACCTGTTACACGAGCGCAGCAAGGAAGTAAGGTAAGTTGTTAGCTAGCATTAAACGTATCTTATAAAAAACAATCAATCTTAACATAATCACTAGTTAATTGCACATGGTTGATGATATTACTAGTTTAACTAGCTTGTCCTGCGTTGCAAATAATCAATGCGGTGCCTGTTAATTTATCATCGAATCACAGCCTACTTCTCAAACGGCTGATGATTGAACAAGCGCACTCACAAAAAAAAGCACTGTCGTTGCACCAATGTGTACTAATCATAAACATCAACGCCTTTCTTAAATCAATACACAAGTATATTTATTTAAACCTGCATATTTAGTTAAAATAAATTAATGTTAGCAGGCAATATTAACTAGGGAAATTGTGTCACTTTTCTTGCGTTCTGTGCAAGCAGTCAGGTATACGCAGCAGTTTGGGCCACCTGGCTCGTTGCGAACTGTGTGAAGACATTTCTTCCTAACAAAGACCGTAATTAATTTGCCAGAATTTTACATAATTATGACATAACATTGAAGGTTGTGCAATGTAACAGCAATATTTAGACTTATGGATTCCACCCATTAGATAATACTGAACAGTTCCGTATTTCACTGAAATAATAACGTTTTGTTTTCGAAATGATGTTTCTGGATTTGACCATATTAATGACCTACGGCTTGTATTTCTGTGTGTTTATTATATTAAGTCTATGATTTGATATTTGATAGAGCAGTCTGACTGAGCGGTGGTAGGCAGCAGCAGGCTCGTAAGCATTCATTCAAACACACTTTCCTGCGTTTTCCAGCAGCTCTTAGCAATGCTTGAAGTACAGCGCTGTTATGACTTCAAGCCTATAACTCCCGAGATTAGGCTGGCAATACTAAGTGCCTATAAGAACATCCAATAGTCAAAGGTATATGAAATAAAAATGGTATGAGAGAGAATAATCATATATAACTACAACCTAAAACTTCTTACCTGGGAATATTGAAGACTCATGTTAAAAGGAACCACCAGCTTTCATATTTCTCATGTTTATGACAAGGATATTAAACGTTAGTTTTTACATGGCACATATTGCACTTTTACTTTCTTATCCAACACTGTTTTTGCATTATTTAAACCAAATTGAACATTTTTCATTATTATTTTGAGACTAAATTGATTTTTATCTATGTTTATATAATTATATAATTATTATGTATTAAGTTAAAATAAAAGTGATCATTCATTATTGTTGTAATTGTCATTATTACTAATATATATATAGATTAATAGATATTTTGTAATCCAATAATCGGTATCGGTGTTGAAAAATCATAATCGGTCGACCTCTAGTCAGGACATATAGCGAGCTCAAGTAACTCCATTTGAACAAGTCAGTCAGATCAGGAGGTGACTTTACTGACTGAAGCATGCTCACGGAACTGGAACGGCCGCAATTACCCCTCACGCTTGAATAGAAGAGTGTAAAGATTATGTTGAAACTTGTATTCACTAAACTCTACACTAAACAATGTAAAAAATAAAATAAAATAAAATCTCTTTGAGGTTGATGACTCTTACAATGCTCTATCATTTCAATCTAAAAGACTTACTCCAAGATTTAATAAATATAGCCTTAAGAAGTATATTCCAATCTGAAAATTATAGACTCATAAACCGTTTAGTGACATCCTATCTGTCATAAAAAAAAAATGAGGACATGACATGAATGAAATATGAATTCAACGTGGTAATTGATTCAAGACTCCTTAGCATAGATGTGGTAAAGAGTCAATGAACGCAGCCGGTGGAGATAGAAGAAGGACGTTAGTTAGTGGATAGTGAATAACCTATATTCTATTGGACTGTGATGAGTTAGGGTTAGTGATAGTGGAATATAACTATATTATATTGGACTGTGTGAGTTAGGGTTAGTAGATAGTGGAATATAACCTAATTCTATTGTGACTGTATGAGTTATGGGTTAGTGGATATAACCTATATGCTTATTGACTGTATGAGTTGGTTAGTGGATAGTGGAATATACCTATAGTATTGACGTATGAGTTAGGGGTAGTGGATAGTGGATATAACCTATATTTTTGGACTGTATAGTTAGGTAGTGATAGTGAACTATAACCATATTCTATGGACTGTTGAGTTAGGGTTAGTGATAGTGGAATATAACCTATATTCTATTGGACTGTATGAGTTAGGGTAGTATGGATAGTGAATATAACCTAATTCATATTGGACTGTAGAGTTAGGTTAGTGAATATAACCTATATTCTATTAGATGTTATGAGTTAGGGTTAGTGGATAGTGGAATATAACCTATATTCTATATGGACTGTATGAGTTAGGGTTAGTGAATAAACTAATTCTATTGGACTGTATGTAGTTAGGGTTAGTGGATAGTTAGATATATAACCTATATATTATATTGGACTGTGATGAGTTAGGTGAAGTGGATAGTGGAATATAACCTATACTATTGGACTGTGTGAGTTAGGTTAGTGGATAGTGGAAATAACCTATATTCCTATTGGACTGTATGAGGTTAGGGTTAGTGATAGTGAATATAACCTATATTCTATTGTGACTGTATGAGTTAGGGTTAGTGGATAGTGGAAATATAACCTATATGCTATTGGACTGTATGATTAGGGTTAGTGGTATGGAATATAACCTATATCTATTGACTGTATGAGTGGTAGTAAGATAGTGGAATCATAACCTATAGTCTATGGACTGTATGAGTTAGGGTGTAGTGGAATATAACCTATATTCTATAGACTGTATGAGTTAGGGTAGTGATAGTGGAATATAACCTATATTCTATTGACTGTATGAGAGTTAGGGTATAGTGAAATAACTATATATTCTATTGGACTGTATGAGTTAGGAGTTAGTGGAATATAACCTATATTTCTAACCAACCTTGGTCTGTTTTTTCTCCGTGGCGTAGACTATGGAGGCGCAGCAGACCTCTGCCAGTTTGCGTCCCTGTCCGTAGAACGACCAGCAGCAAATCTCGTCACCGATCACGTCCTTGATGAATAGAACACGGCCATTGTAGCTCAGAGACAGCTTGTCAAACAGCTCAATGTTCCTCAACAGGTTGTCGTCTGAGTTACTGTGGAGGAATTACAACCCACGGGTCAACAGGTTGTCGTCTGAGTTACTGTGGAGGAAATACAACCCACGGGTCAACAGGTTGTCGTCTGAGTTACTGTGGAGGAAATACAACCCACGGGTCAACAGGTTGTCGTCTGAGTTACTGTGGAGGAATTACATCCCACGGGTCAACAGGTTGTCGTCTGAGTTACTGTGGAGGAATTACATCCCACGGGTCAACAGGTTGTCGTCTGAGTTACTGTGGAGGAATTATAACCCATGGATCAGGAGGTACAGCATTCCATTGTCAACACAGAGTACATAATGAGTACTTGACATTAGAGGCCCTCACTAAGCACTTACCAACAGTCATTACCTATTATTGACTCTCCAAACAACAGAACAAGCATAGGGCTTCCATTTTGTAAGGCACTATATTTGTAGTAGCTCACCTAGTATAGGAGTACTTGTTGTTGCTTCTGTTGTACAGCAGCTTCACTACAGGCTTAGGGCAGGCCTGGATCAGTCTCTCTTCCTCCTTGGCAGAGGTGACAACAGGGATTACACACAGAGACTGCTCCTTCTGGTCCTGTTAATCAAAACAGACACCACAGGCCGGCTGTTATAGTACATAACAGAAAAAGAGGACCTGAACCAGTCTAAACAATGTCTGGTTCCACTCTCACCGGCTCTGTGCTGCTGAACAATGCCAAGGCTGCATGTCAGGACTAGAGGTCGACCGATTAAATCGGAATGGCCGATTAATTAGGGCCGATTTCAAGTTTTCATACCAATCGGTAATCTGCATTTTTGGATGCCGACTATGGCCGATTATATTGCACTCCACGAGGAGACTGCGTGGCAGGCTGACCACCTGTTACACGAGCGCAGCAAGGAGGTAAGGTAAGTTGTTAGCTAGCATTAAACGTATCTTATAAAAAACAATCAATCTTAACATAATCACTAGTTAATTGCACATGGTTGATGATATTACTAGTTTAACTAGCTTGTCCTGCGTTGCAAATAATCAATGCGGTGCCTGTTAATTTATCATCGAATCACAGCCTACTTCTCAAACGGCGACTGATTGAACAAGCGCACTTCACCAAAAACGCAACTGTCGTTGCACCCAATGTGATACGCTAATCATAACAGTCAACGCTTTCTAAAATCAATACACAAGTATATTTTTTAAACCTGCATATTTAGTAAAAATAATAATGTTAGGGCAAATATTAACTAGGGAAATGTATCACTTTTCTTCGGTTCTGTGCAAGCCAAGTCAAGGGTATATCGCAGCAGTTTGGGCCCCACCTGGCTCGTTGCGACTGTGTGACAGGACCATTTTCTTCTAACAATAGACGTATTAATTTGCCAGAATTTTACAATATACTTATGAACATAAACATTGAAGGTTTGCCAATGTAAAGCAATATTTAGACTTATGGATTCCACCCATTAGGTAAAATACTGAACATTCCGTATGTTCACTTGAAATAAATAACGTTTTGTTTCGAAATGATTCGTTTCTGGATTTGACCATATTATGAACGCTACGGCTTGTTTTCTGTAGGGTTTATTATATTAAGTCTATGATTTCGATATTTTGATAGAGCAGTCCTGACTGAGCCGGTGGTAAGGCAGCAGCAGGCTCGTAAGATTCATTCAACAGCACTTTCTTGCGTTTGCAGCAGCTGTTAGCAATGCTTGAAGTACAGCGCTGTTTAATGACTTCAAGCCTAATCAACCTCCCAGATTAGGCTGGCAATACTATAGTGCATAAGAACATCCAATAGTCCCAAAGGTAATGAATAAAAATGGTATAGAGAGAAAATAGTCCTATAATGAACTACAACCTAAAACTTCTTAACCTGGGAATATTTGAAGACTCATGTAAAAGGGAACCACCGAGCTTTCATATGTTCTCATGTTCCTGAGCAAGGAATTTAAACGTTAGCTTTTTTACATGCAGCATATTTGCACTTTTACTTTCTTATCCAACACTGTTTTTGCTTATTATTTATAACCAAATTGAACATTTTTCATTATTTATTTGAGACCTAAATTGATTGTATCTATGTATTATATAATTATTAATATTATGTATTCTTAAAATAAAAGTGATCATTCATTATTGTTGTAATTGTCATATTACATAATATATAATAGATGAATTAGATATTGTGTAACCCCAATATATCGGTATCGGTGTTGAAAAATCATAATCGGTCGACCTCTAGTCAGGACATTTAGCGAGGCTCAAGTAAACTCCATTTGAACAAGCTAGTCGAATCAGGAGGTGACTTTATCTGACTGTAAGCATGCTCCACGGAACTGGAACGGACCGCAAATTGACCCTCACGGCTTGACATGAAGAGTTGTAAAGATTATGTTGAAACTTGTATTCACTAAACTCTACCACTAACAAATGTAAAAAATAAAATAAATAAAATCTCTTTGAGGTTGAGTGACTCTACAATGCTCTATATATTTAATCTTAAAAGACTTACTCACAAGATTTAATAATATAAGCCTTTAAGAAGTATATTCCAATCTGAAAATTATGGATCATAAACCGTTTAGTGACATCGGGTATCTGTCATAAAAAAAAAAAGAGGATATGACATGTAATGAAATAGTGATTCAACGTGGTATTGATTCAAACTCCTTAGCATCAGATGTGGTAAAGATTTGTCAACTGGAACGCAGGACCGTGGATGATAGAAGAAGGACGTTAGGGTTAGTGGATAGTGGAATATACCTATATTTCTATTGGACTGTGTGAGTTAGGGTTAGTGAATAGTGGAATATAACCTATATTTATATTGGACTGTGTGAGTTAGGGTTAGTGGATAGTGGAATATAACCTATATTCTATTGGACTGTGTGAGTAGGGTGAGTGGATAGTGGAATATAACCTATATGCTATTGGACTGTATGAGTTAGGGTTAGTGGATAGTGGAATATAACCTTATTATATTGGACTGTATGAGTTAGGGTGAGTGGATAGTGGAATATAACTATATTCTATTGACTGTATGAGTTGGATAGTGGATAGGTGGAATATAACCTATATTCTATTGGACTGTATGAGTTAGGGTTAGTGAATAGTGGAATATAACCTATATTCTATTGGACTGTATGAGTTAGGGTTAGTAGATAGTGGAATATAACTCATTCTATTGGCCTGTATGAGTTAGGGTTAGTGGAATATAACCTATATTCTATTAGCCTGTATGAGTTAGGGTTAGTGAATAGTGGATATATAACCTATATTCTAGTAGACTGTATGAGTTAGGGTTAGTGGATATAACCTATATTCTATTGGACTGTATGTGTTAGGGTTAGTGGATAGTAGAATATAACCTATATTTATATTGGACTGTGTGAGTTAGGGTGAGTGGAATGTGGAATATAACCTATATTCTATTGGACTGTGTGAGTTAGGGTTAGTGGATAGTGGAATATAACCTATATTCTATTGGACTGTATGAGTTAGGGTGAGTGGATAGTGGAATATAACTATATTCTATTGGACTGTATGAGTTAGGGTTAGTGGATAGTGAATATAACCTATATGCTATTGGCTGTAATGAGTTAGGGTTAGTGGATATTGGAATATAACCTATATGCTATTGGACTGTATGAGTTAGGGTTTAGTAGATAGTGGAATATAACCTATATGCTATTGGACTGTATGAGTTAGGGTAGTGGAATATAACCTATATTCTATTAGACTGTATGAGTTAGGGTTAGTGGATAGTGGATATACCCTATATCCTATTGGACTGTATGAGCTAAGGTTAGTGGATAGTGGAATATAACTCTATATTCTATTGGACTGTATGAGTTAGGGTTAGTGGATATAAGCTATATTCTATTGGACTGTTATGAGATAGAGTTAGTGGACTATACCTATATTCATTAGAGCTGTATGAGTTAGGGTTAGTGGAATATAACCTATATTCTATTAGAACTGTATGAGTTAGGGTTAGTGAATATGGAAATAACCTATATTCTATTAGACTCTATGAGTTAAGGGTTACGTGGAATATAACCTATATTCTATTGGACCTGTATGAGTTAGGGTGAGTGGATAGTGGAATATAACCTATATTCTATTGGACTGTATGAGTTAGTGGGGAGTGAATAGTGGAATATAACCTAATATTCTATTGGACTGTTATGAGTTAGGGATAGTGGAATAGTGGAATATAACCTATATTCTATTGGACTATATGAGTTAGGGTTAGTGGATAGTGGAATATAACCTATATTCTATTGGACTATATGAGTTAGGGTTAATGGATAGTGGAATATAACCTATATTCTATTGGACTGTAATGAGTTAGGGTTAGTGTGGAATATAACCTATATTCTATTGGACTGTATGAGTTAGGGTTAGTGAATAGTGGAATATAACCTATATTCTATTGGAGTGTATGAGTTGGGTGAGTGGATAGTGGAATATAACCTATATTCTATTGGACTGTAGAGTTAGGGTTAGTGGAATATAACCTATATTCTATTAGACTGTATGAGTTAGGGTTAGTGAATAGTGGAATATAACCTATATTCTATTGGACTGTGTGAGTTAGGGTTAGTGAATAGTGGAATATAACCTATATTTATATTGGACTGTGTGAGTTAGGGTTAGTGAATAGTGCAATATAACCTATATTCTATTGGACTGTATGAGTTAGGGTTAGTGGATAGTGGAATATAACCTATATTCTATTGGACTGTGTGAGTTAGGGTTAGTGGATAGTGGAATATAACCTATATTATATGGACTGTATGAGTTGGGTGAGTGGATAGTGGAATATAACCTATATTCTATTGGACTGTATGAGTTAGGGATAGTGGATAGTGGAATATAACCTATATTCTATTGGACTGTATGAGTTAGGGTTAGTGATAGTGGAATATAACCTATATTCTATTGGACTGTATGAGTTAGGGTTAGTAGATAGTGGAATATAACCTACATTCTATTGGACTGTATGAGTTAGGGTTAGTGGAATATAACCTATATCTATTAGACTGTATGAGTTAGGGTTAGTGATAGTGGAATATAACTATATTCTAGTAGACTGTATGAGTTAGGGTTAGTGGAAATAACCTATATTCTATTGGACTGTATGAGTTAGGGTGAGTGGATAGTGGAATATAACCTATATGCTATTGGACTGTATGGTTAGGGTTAGTGGATAGTAGAATATAACCTATATTCTATTGGACTGTGTGAGTTAGGGTGAGTGGATAGTGGAATATAACCTATATTCTATTGGACTGTGTGAGTTAGGGTTAGTGGATAGTGGAATATAACTATATTCTATTGGACTGTATGAGTTAGGGTGAGTGATAGTGGAAACCTATATTCTATTGGACTGTATGAGTTAGGGTAGTGGATGTGGAATATAACCTATATTCTATTGGACTGTGTGAGTTAGGGTGAGTGGATAGTGGAATATCACTATATTCTATTGACTGTGTGAGTTAGGGTTAGTGGATAGTGAATATAACCTATATTCTATTGGACTGTATGAGTTAGGGTGAGTGGATAGTGGATATAACCTATATTCTATTGGACTGTATGAGTTAGGGTTAGTGGATAGTGGAATATAACCTATATGCTATTGGACGGTATGAGTAGGGTGAGTGGATAGTGGAATATAACCTATATTCTATTGGATTGTATGAGTTAGGGTTAGTGGTATAACCTATATTCTATTAGACTGTATGAGTTAGGGTTAGTGGATAGTGGAATATAACCTATATTCTATTGACTGTATGAGCTAAGGTTAGTGGATAGTGGAATATAACCTATATTTATTGACTGTATGAGTTAGGTTAGTGGAATTATAACCTATATTCTATTGGACTGTATGAGATAGGTTAGTGGAATATAACCTATATTCTATTGACTGTATGAGTTAGGGTTAGTGGAAATATAACCTATATTCTATTAGACTGTATGAGTTAGGGTTAGTGAATAGTGGAATAACCTATATTCTATTAGACTGTATGAGTTAGGGTTAGTGGAATATAACCTATATTCTATTGGACTGTATGAGTAGGGGTGTGGATAGTGATATAACCTATATTCTATTGGACTGTATGAGTTAGGGGTAGTGAATAGTGGAATATAACCTATATTCTATTGGACTGTATGAGTTAGGATAGTGGATAGTGGAATATAACCTATATTCTATTGGACTATATGAGTTAGGGTTAGTGGATAGTGGAATATAACTATATTCTATTGGACTATATGAGTTAGGGTTAATGGATAGTGGAATATAACCTATATTCTATTGGACTGTATGAGTTAGGGTTAGTGGAATATAACCTATTTCTATTAGACTGTATGAGTTAGGGTTAGTGAATAGTGGAATATAACCTATATTCTATTGGACTGTATGAGTTAGGGTTAGTGAATAGTGGAAATAACCTATATTCTATTGGACGTATGAGTTAGGGTGAGTGGATAGTGGAATATAACCTATATTCTATTGGACTGTATGAGTTAGGGTTAGTGGAATATAACCTATATTCTATTAGACTGTATGAGTTAGGTTAGTGAATAGTGGAATATAACCTATATTCTATTGACTGTATGAGTTAGGGTGAGTGGATAGTGGATATACCTATATTCTATTGGACTGTATGAGTTAGGGTGAGTGGATAGTGGAATATAACTACAGTTGAAAGTCGGAAGTTTACATACACCTTAGCCAAACACATTTAAACTTAGATCTTCACAATTTTGACATTTAATCCAAGTAAAAAAATCCCTGTTTTAGGTCAATTAGGATTACCACTCTTATTTTAGAATGTGAAATGTCAGAATAATAGTAGAGAGAATGATTTATCTCAGCTTTTATTTCTTTCGTCACATTCCCGTGGGTCATAAGTTACATTCACTCAATTAGTATTTGGTAGCATTGCCTTTAAATTGTTTAACTTGGGTCAAACGTTTCGGGTAGCCTTCCACAAGCTTCCCAAAATAAGTTGGGTGAATTTTGGCCCATTCCTCCTGACAGAGCTGGTGTTAGGGTTAGTGGATAGTGGAATATAACCTATATTATATTGGACTGTGTGAGTTAGTGGATAGTGGAATATAACCTATATTCTATTGGAGTGTATGAGTTAGGTAGTGGACAGTGGAATATAACCTTATTCTATTGGACTCTAGGGTTAGTGGAATATAACCTATATTCTATTGGACTGTATGAGTTAAGGTTAGTGGATAGTGGATATACCTATATTCTATGGACTGTATGAGTTAGGGTTAGTGGATAGTGGAATATAACCTATATTCTATTGGACTGTATGAGTTGGGTTAGTGATAGTGGAATATAACCTATATCTATTGACTGTATGAGTTAGGGTTAGTGGATAGTGGATATAACCTATATCTATTGGACTGTATGAGTTAGGGTTAGTGGATAGTGGAATATAACTTATATTCTATTGACTGTATGAGTTAGGGTTAGTGGATAGTGGAATATAACCTATATTCTATTAGCACTGTATGAAGTTTAGGCGTTATGGATAGTGGATAGTGGAATATAACCTCTTTACCACATCTATAGGTTAATGGATCGCAGACCATGGGGGATAGAAGGAGGACGCCGGATTGGATTCAACAAATCTGATCTAACAAAGGGGATATTCGTCATATCCGACATGATTGATGTATTGTAACAGAACCACAATGTGGTAACTGAAGTCCAATTTGGATATATTTGTCTGTTTCCACTTTTCAGGTTTAGAAGAAGTGACTGCTAAATGCTAACTCCTGTTCGTATAAACTGGTAACTTAGCTAGCATACAGAAATCAGTGGTGGTAGTTAAAAAACGAGTTTAACTGTAATGTCGTTGATTGGTGACGATGACATGAACATGTATTGGGGTTGGCATCCATACAAACATTACCTACCGATTTGTACCTCAACATAGTGTATTTCTCCCAAGCGTTTCCATTGTTTTGGTCGGGTTCGATTGATCTCTTTACCGCATGTATCATTGCCCACTGTCACCATGGAGACAGCAGCACCTCCCATTAGAACCTTGGCTAGTCCAAAATACTGAATGCCATGCATTCCAATGAACATCTATCACACTGACACAGRCTGCATCCTAAATGGCATCCTAGCGGGCAGCAGGTAGCCTAGCAGTTAAGAGCGTTGGACCAGTAACCGAAAGGTCGCTGGTTCGAATCCCCCGAGCCAACAAGGTGGGATATATTCACTGTTCCGCCCTTGAGCAGTTAAACCCCAAACAACAACTGCTCCCTGGGCACCAATGATGTGGACGTTGATTAAGGCAGCCCCCGCACATCACATTTCGGTTGAATGCATTCAGTTGTGCAACCCTTTCCAATAGTGTTCACTAGGGGCGCGGGTAAAAAGTAGTGCACTACATAGGGAATAGAGTGCCATTTGAGACTCAGGCACATTATACCCACTGCCACTATGGTTGTAACAGTCATGGAATTTTGGATGAAGGTGATTGGCCAGCCAAATTACTGCGGTTCTCGTAATAGATATATACATATTATAACAAATTTAAAAAATTCAGATGCACATTTTCTCCTCCTCTGCATGTGCTGCCATAGAAATATATTGAATAGAACAAGCATCCCCATTCAAGTCAATGATGGCATAATGGGTGGACATTGCAAGTATACTCATAGGAGCAACGCAGGAAGTAAAAGATGTGCTAAAATATGTGTTGTGATTTGTTGATTCAACTCAACTGACATTACAAAAAACACATTCCATTGCATGAGTCACATCAGTTAACATCATGTCAATGAACATTCTACATTACCATGGAAATMATTGCATCACAATATCAGGCAGCCATTGTGAGGGTACCCATGAGTTAACCAGTCAAATTGCCAGGGTTAGAGGTTCCATTCCCCTTCTATTCATTCTATGTGTGTTGCTGCTGCATTGTGGGYGGCGTTGCCTCGTCAACCAAAGACTTGTTCGCTTGTTTCAACAAGGAGTAACAAAGTTTCATCACGTTGTTAAGAGTCCATGTTACGGCTGAAACGGACTCAACCACACAAATCCCTGGCCGTCCGKTCTTCAGTCAGCTGTTCAGTCAACAAACAAACAGCTTATTTTTTTCTCTCTTTATGACGGTTATTTTTAATTTTAATCCATAATCGCCGGTTATAACGGTAATTGTGCCAGCCCTGACTGGCACAGATGGTAAAACAAACAGTATTGTTGTCCTACAGCCACTAACACAGTAGACACCCTGGTGCAAAGCAAGTCAAATATCACAACATGAGGAAGCAATCTGTGGAGCGTAAATCATGTTCAAGTCGGCATGGCCAAGACAACAGCAAACAAACACGCATTACATTACTGTACAGTCTGTTGCCTTCATGCACAGATCTAGGATCTAGTAAAGCTGTAGGTTGGATCAGTAGTGAGGGCAACATACTCCTACAACACAGCCTGCATTCCAAATGGCACTCTATTCCCCTATGTAGTYCATTGCTTTCATCCAGAATCCTACGGGCCCTGGTCAAAAGTAGTGCACTATATAGGGAATATGGTTCCATTTGGGACACACATCTCTCTGTGTCACTGACCTGCAGGCCTCCCTGGCACAGCTCCACCAGACCCTGGATGAGATAATACTTGGCCTCTGCCAGCAGCTCTAGAGCCCCCTGCCTGCCAGGGGGKAAGGTGACCGCTTCCTCCCGCAGGTACGTCAGGATGGAGCCAAAGTGCTTCCCACTGCGATCTATCAGGATCCAGCCTGGACAGGAACATGCAAGGCAAGTGAAAGGCAGCGGTCAATTCCAATCAGATTTTTAGAGTAGCATAGTTCTGTGTATCTTTCTGATGATATGCCTGCCATGGGGCCTGTACATCTAAATGGTATTTGTAATCATTGCTGATGATTGTTGCTTTAGTCATCTGTTCCATTCCGAAGTTTGTATTKGACTAAGTAGAGTTTCATCTAAGTTTCTGATCCATAAGAGTGACTGTGAGACGTTRTGGAAGTCTCCAAAGTCCTCCTCACCTTCTRTGTCAATGAAYACCTCCTTCCTGCCACTGAACATGGCCTTCAGSATGGAGTCCTGCCTGGTGAGCACCTGCAGCGTGGTGTAGAACAGGGTCCCCCCTACGTTTAGACGCACATACTTGTTACCCAGGCCCACCGCCGCTCTGTAGCTGCACGTCTTGGACTTGGGACACGCCATCTGGGAGGCTGTGGAGGGGGAGAATATAATATAACTTTATTGTTTATTCAAGGATGAAAATGTTTCTTTGGCATCACCATATAAGCATTTAAAATATTGTTTTTAATGTGTATGATGTGTAAGTGTATGCAGTCAGCCTAGCACACTGTATAGCCTACATAAACACAGAGGATATTGGCACATTCATTCATAACTGACCGCTGCCCTGATTGCCCACTATTCCATGTATACCTTCATGGGAAGGTCTAATGGCTTGGGAGCCAGTGGAGGTGACCTGGGTTTGGAGGCATAGCCGGTGCAGCGGGAGCTGGCAGCTGTCCCCGGACATGTCCCTCTGAAGGTAGATGACCACCCTGCAGATGGAGGTCCTGATGTCCCCCGCCGTGGTGACAGCTACTGGGGGGGGGCCGCCACAGCCTTTCACTGGCCAGGCAGATCATACCTGGTGGAGGGGAGGCAATAGAAAAGTACAGCAAAAACCTCAATCCTCTGTCCTGTGCTGAGATGACTAACAAGGTGACAGTTGGGACAATGTCCCTCTGAAAGGAATGAAATCTGAAACCTTGATTTATAGTCATTGACTGAAATTAGAGGGGAGTTGCTCTGGCCAATGCAGTCATACTTAAAACACCAGWAGTCGAGAACATTGTGAACACAATGAAGAGAGGAAGCCACCCACCCAATCAGTATCTCCCTCTCCCATTTCCCCTAGCATGGAATTTAGCTGGGCCCCATTTAGGCCTAAAACGTCTGTACATATAATTATGAGATAACGCTAACATGCCACATAGGGTTGAGTCACAAACTGTAGTTCAGCTAGAGCTATATACTAGTTAACTAGTGGTGTTGGCTTGCTAGCTAACTAACTAACGTTACTAGTACTGGCTAACTTATTGTTGTTAGCCAGATATAATTTGTCAAGTACAAATTCAAAAACATTGAGACAAACTTGAATGACGTAGTCCTAGTGTATAATAACTAGCTAACGTTTCAAACCGAATTTGAAAGATAACGAGTCAAATGTGTGGTTTACTGGCTTTTCTCCTTGCRACCCCAGGCAAAAACTAACGTTAGCTAACTTTCTAGATACTCACCCACGCCGTCTTTCTCTTGGGATAATTAGTTTGTTGAACAGGTGTTCGTTAGTACATTAAAAGCTATTTTATGTACGCCACCTACAATTGTCAATATTTACAAGGCAACGACGATAAATAACTTTCCCGACTACAACTCCCATCCACCTCGCTCCCGGAAGGTACATCCCATGGCCAAACACAACTGTTTCCCTCGCACTGTCGCAGCCGGTCCCCTGTGGATTATGCCACATAATCACAACATTGATATCAAATTGAAATACATTTAAGGTAAGTGAAAGACTGACTTGAAAAGTTCTCACTTGTAGACAATAATGATTTGACTTTTGCACAGTTTGTAACCAGCAGCTCACGATGAAATGCCTAGTAGGCTAGCTAAAACAGTTCGCTAATGCTACCTAGCTAGCCCTGCTACTGGCTGTTGCTAGCCTCCTCTTGCCCTCCTCTATTATCCAGTTAGCCCATAACATTGACAGCCCGATGAGGGCATCAGGGCAAGTTGTGATAAAGCTAATTAGCTTGCTGTCTATCTAGATAGCAGGCTTGGTAAGTAACTATAGATATATATATTTTTAATTTGTGTAAGTAGTTAGTGAGAGCCCTTCTGGTTGTAAATTATAGCTAACGTTAGCTAGTTATAGAGAACGTTGCCAAAGAAGAAGAAGCAGCTGGCTAGCGCAGATTAAAGGTTATTGCATATGTGCCAACAACTAATTATATCAGATAGTTAGCTAGTGATTAGTCAAAGGTCACAGAATCAAATGGTGAACAATATTTTCCTAACAAACGTTATCCCTGTCTGTCACAATACAAGACGGCATTCTCGCTTCTTTTCTCAACTCCTACTCCCCAAGTGAACTAATGTAACATCGGTCGTTGTAAACGTTTTTTTAATTGTATAATTCTAATYAATGTAACAGTTGGACAATGGATGAAGATACTCAACTTTTTGAATATATTACATTKAATTCAAAAATAAAATGGGAGTTATATTGGAAAGACACCAAGAGATGATGACAAATATTTACACACTATTCATATTTACATAATCTTATATATACTGTACAGTTAAATTAGATCTATAGAAAGAGGTAATATTTACACAAATGTAAATCACCAATGATCTGTACAAATAAGTACCAATCCACAAATAAGTACCAATCCACAAATGTAAATCGCTATCCACAAAGGGGCAGCAAGTAGCCTAGTGGTTAGAGCGTTGGGCTAGTAACCGAAGGGTTGCTAGATCGAATCCTGAGCTGACAAGGTAAAAATCTGTCATTTTGCCCCTGAACAAGGCAGTTAKCCCACTGTTCCTAGGCCGTCACTGTAAATAAGAATTTGTTCTTAACTGACTTGCCTAGTTAAATCACTATCCACAAATGCAATTCACTATTCACAAACATTTGTATTTGTAAATCGATATATTGCTTTGTAAATTTTTTATGACTGCAGAAATGCGGGTCATTTCCAAGGGCCTTAAGTAAAATGACTGCCATAAAGATTTGCACATAGGAGAGTTATGCACAAACATGACAGATAAGGCAAACCTGCAACTCCATATATGGAAGCGCTTGAGTCACCTGACAAAGTTCTCACGCGTAATCTTTATTTAACTAGACAAGTCAGTTTAGAACAAATTCTTATTTACAATGACATCCTACCCCAGCTAAAACCTAACACGGAGGACGCTGGGCCAATTGTGCTCCACCCTATGGGACTCCCAATCACGGCCAGTTGTGATACAGCCTGGAAACGAACCAGGGTCTGTAGTGACTCCTCTGAGATGCAGTGCCTTAGACCGCTGCGCCACTCGGGAGCCCACACCGCTTGCTTTTCGTGTGCGAGTGTTGCAAAAATAAATAAATGTACACATACATTATTCAATCATTGCATCCAAACTGCTCGTGCACGTCAATAAGCGTCTGCGTAGGCAGGCGATTAAATCTTGATGCGCTGCAACGGTGTTTATATCCCAGGACAAATTTAGCTAGCAACAGCAAACTAGCTAGCTAAATTACCATGAATGTTTAATGTTTTTTGTGATATAACACACCGTCTCGACACTTACCGTACCAGTCAAAAGTTTGGACACCTACTCATTCCAGGGTTTATTTTTACTACTTTCTACATTGTAGAATAATAGTGAAGACATCAAAACCATGAAACAACACATATGGAATCATGTAGTAACCAAAAAAAGTGTTAAWCAAATCTAAATATATTTGAGATTCTTCAAAGTAGCCACCCTTTGCCTTGATGACAGCTTTGCACACTCTTGGCATTCTCTCAACCAGCTTCATGAGATAGTCACCTGGAATGCATTTCACATAAAATGTTGTTGGTCACACACGTGTTTAGCAGATGTTAATGCGGGTGTCGCGAAATGCTTGTGTTTCTAGCTTCAATGGTGCAGTAATATCTAACAAGTTCACAACATATACCCAATACACACAAATCTAAGTAAAGGACTGGAATATATATAAATATATGGACGAGCAATGTCAGAGTGGCATAGACTAAGATACAGTAGAATAGTATAGAATGCAGTATATACATAAGAGATGAGTAATGCAAGATCTGTAAACATTATTAAAGTGGCCAATGATTTCAAGTCTGTGTATAAAGGCAGCAGCCTCTCTGCTAGTGATGGCTATTTAACAGTCTGATGGCTTTAAGATAGAAGTTGTTTTTCAGTCTCTCAGTCCCAGCTTTAATGCACCTGTACTGACCTTGCCTTCTGGATGATAGTGGGGTGAACAGGCAGTGGCTCGGGTGGTTGTTGTCCTTGATCTTTTTCAATTAACAGGTGTGCCTTAAGTTAGTTTGTGGAATTTCTTTCCTTCTTAATGRGTTTGAGCCAATCAGTTATGTTGTGACAAGGTAGGGGTGATATACCGAAGATAGCCCTATTTGGTAAAAGACCAAGTCCATATTATGGCAAGAACAGCTCAAATAAGCAAAGAGAAATGACAGTCCATCATTACCTTAAGATATGAAGGTCAMTCAATCTGGAAAATGTCAGGTACTTTGAAAGTTCCATCAAGCACTATGATGAAACTGGCTCTCATGAGGACCGCCACAGGAAAGGAAGTTACCTCTGCTGCAGAGGATAAGTTCATTAGAGTTAACAGCCTCAGAAATTGCAGCCCAAATAAATGCTTCACAGAGTTCAAGTAACAGACACATCTCAAATTCAACTGTTCAGAGGAGACTGTGAATCAGTCATGCCTTCATGGTCGAATTGCTACAAAGAAACCACTACTAAAGGTCACCAATAAGAAGAAGACTTGCTTGGGCCAAGAAACACGAGCAATGGACATTAGCCCAGTGGAAATCTGTTCGATGATTCCAAATTTGAGATTTTTGCTTCCAACCGCCGTGTCTTTGTGAGATGCAGAGTAGGTTAATGTATGATCTCTGCATGTGTGGTTCCCACCGTGAAGCATGGAGGAGGTGTGATGTTGTGGGGGTGCTTTGCTTCGTGACACTGTCAGTGATTTATTTAGAATTCCAGGCACACTTAACCAGCATGGCTACCACAGCATTCAGCAGTGATACGCCATCCCATCTGGTTTGCGCTTAGTGGGACTATCATTTGTTTTTCAACAGGACAATGACCCAACACACCTCCAGGCTGTGTAAGGGCTATTTGAGCAAGAAGAAGAGTCAATGCTGCATCAGATGACCTGGCTTCCACCCGACCTCATCAAAATTAATGTGTGGGATGAATTGGACCGCAGAGTGAGGGGAAAAGGAGCCAACAAGTGCTCAGCATATTTGGGAACTCCTCCAAGACTGTTGGAAAAGCATTCCATGTGAAGCTGGTTGAGAGAATGCCAAGAGTGTGAAAAGCTGTCATCAWAGCAAAGGGTGGCTACTTTGAAGAATCTAAAATATATTTTGATTTGTCCACACTTTTGACTGGTATTGTACATGCTGTCTAGACCGGGCGCGCGTGCGTCTGCATGTTGATTTTGTCCATCCACACCAGACGCAATCAGGGCATGCAGGTGGAAATATCAAAGCAAACATTCATGCCAATTTAGCTAGCTAGCTTCCTGTTGTTAACTAATTTATCCTGGGATATAAACATTGGGTTGTTATTTTACCTGAAATGCACAAGGTCCTCTACTCTGACAATTAATCCACAGGTAAAAGGGTAAACCAAGTTTMTTTCTAGTAATCTCACCTCCTTCAGGCTTCTTCTTTGGACTTTCTTCTTTGGACTTTAGATGGTGGTTGGCAACCAACTTTAAGGTACAATACCACTACCAACTGGACTGGAGTGTGAACCTCCAGTTCATCTTTCAATCACCCACGTGGGTATATGRTCCTAACAACCAATGAGGACGTAACGCGAGTGGTGTGGTCAGCATGTTAGCGTTCTTATAGAATCAACGGAAAGACAATATATTCCATTGTGCCCATTTCACCCYTTCTCGGGGTGTGTTTGACAGGTCATTATAAACATTTCGGCYGTCGTAATATTAACGGGGGGAAAAACGACAGGCACAAGCAAGAGTGTTAAAGAGCCACAGGGGTAAAAATGAAAGCAATTGATACAGCGAGATTTAAGTGCCAAGTGGATTTTAGCACTCTTCACACAGGAAATAGATGACTGAAAAAGACAGACCCTCAGGTAGGCGGGGCATGCCCGGTGCTATACTAATGTGACAGACCTGACTAAAAATAATACAAGCCCACAAGTTGTCTTTCACCTATTCCTCCCTTTTAGATCAGATGAGAGATGAGGAAAGGAAGCCACTTTAGACTGTTGAGATGCTTGATAAATAAAGGTTAAATCATATATATATATTTTTTTTTAAAGCATCTGTATATCCATGGCATCTCATGGTATTAATGCTGTGTTTTTCAGCCCCCCCCATCTATAACCCAGCTCTTGGAGACAGGCCTAGTGGCCATGGCGAAAGACCCGTTGGCTGAAGCTGGTCTTCATTTTGATGAGCTCAACAAGCTACGGGTGCTGGAACCAGAAGTGGACCAGAAGACCAGGGAGCTCAAGGAGGAGTGTGAAGACTTTGTTGACAGTAAGAGCYTTCCATTTAGCTTCTGTTCTGTGTCCCAAATGGCACCATATTCCCTATATATAGTGGGCCCTGGGCAAAATTATTGCACTATATAGGGAATAGTGTGCCAGTTGGACTGTACCCATTGGTGTTAAGTTTCATGACTTGCAAAGAATATTGTGGAGATGTCCACTCGCACATGTTCTTAATGTTAAAACTGTGTTCTTCAAATGTTGTTGACACCTAATTTACCAAATAGTGTTTTACTAACGTTCGTGCATTCATTCAATACATAGAAATCAGCCAGTTCCAGAATGTAGTGGGTGGTCTCATTGAGCTGGTGGATGAATTGGCAAAAGAGGCAGAGACAGAAAAGATGAAGGTAAGGGGTTGTGAGTTTCTTAGTCCATCTTTACAGGGCTCAGACACACACACAGATGCCATAACTTTTTGTTCAACTCGTTTCAAAGTCAATTGTTTTCAACGTGTCAGTCAGATCAACGTGACCGCTGGCTCTACAATCTGCTTATCTGCAAGCAATTTCTGGTTGAAAACAAAACGGTGTACTTTGACTGCTAGCTAGCTAGGCCACTGAGTACACTTGCTGCACTTTTCCGTGGGAATGACCTGAGGGATTCTTATCTGGGTGAACAACATGCTGCTGCACTGCCTCCTTCTCCCAGGCTATTGGAGCCAGGAACCTGTTGAAGTCTGTGGCCAAGCAGAGGGAGGCCCAGCAACAGCAGCTCCAGGCCCTGATAGCAGAGAAGAAGATGCAGCTGGAGAGGTAAGAAGACTTGTAGCTTGGTCCCAGATCTGATCTCGCTAGCCTGGTCCCAGATCTGATCTCGCTAGCCTGGTCCCAGATCTGATCTCGCTAGCCTGGTCCCAGATCTGATCTCGCTAGCCTGGTCCCAGATCTGTTTGTGCTTTTGCCCAATCCATTGTCAAGCCAAACATGTTTGGGAGGACAATTCCATAAGGAGTTGGCAAGAGCGCAGAAACAGACTGGCACCCAGGCTATATTAAAGAGACCAGAAACAGACTGGTACCCAGGCTATATTAAAGAGACCAGAAACAGACTGGCACCCAGGCTATATTAAGAGACCAGAAACAGACTGCACCCAGGCTATATTAAGAGAGACAGAACAGACTGGCACCCAGGCTAAGACTAATTCGGTTTTTTTCAATCTTGTTCTGATGACAGCTGATTGGTAAATGTGGCGCTCGGGCAGAAATGAACGTGTTTGGTAAAATGTAGTTAGGCAAAATGTACGATGAGGTCAAGTCTCTTTGTGAAATCACATAACGATGTGGAAATCTATTGTTTAGTGTTCTCATTCTCAGTGGTTGACCTTAAAGTCAGTCAATTATTTAGTCAGTTAAATTACTGGGTTTAATTAAGTTTGTGTTTGTTTGTAATCTATTCCAGGTATCGCATTGAGTATGAAGCTCTCTCCAAAGTGGAAGCTGAGCAGAAGGAGTTTATGAACAGTTCATTCTGCAGAAATAAGGCCCAAGTGTGTGTGTGTGTGTGTGTGTTAGTGACCATGTTTCCAGGGGCCTGGTATTGTTTCTATGTGATATCCACTACACTCATGGGTTAACGGGAATCCTCATCTGACACAATAACCTCTCATACACTTCACAAGCAATCCAAAACTGTTCAACTAAAAACACAGGTTTGGCCCAGACACCAACAGACAGACTACATGCAAAGTTAGAAGACAGTATAACACCATCAAATGTTCCTCATAGCAGGTGTCTAAGTGACAATCCCCCCCCCCCCCCCAGTATATCTATTTTTAGCATTAAGTGTTGGAATGCTTGAATATATAGTTCAAACCGGAGCTCTAAGTGTATGCCTTTCACAACACTACAGTATGTCAGTCAACCAAATGGGGGAAGAAAGCTATTTATATATATATATATGAAGGAATGTATTTATACTATTTAATACTGAATAATTACTCTGTATAGATAGTTTTATTACCTTTTCTACAAGTGGGAAAAACAAAGTACAGTATGTGCATGTTACTGTAAATAATTTCATGATTTTGAAAACAATTAATTATATTTTTGCTGTGTGTTGTGCCCGCCCGCCCCCCCATTTGTATCTTAATTCTGTTTACATCTAAGGTACGAATATGTTCAAGGTTTTATCATTTCACCTTTGTCTGTGGTACTACACCAACACATTTACCCTCAGGTGGCTTATTGGAATTTCAGGCCAGTGTTTAAAAAAAAAACATTTAAAAGTAAAGTGCATTTCAAAGGTATATTATACATTTTATGTTTACAATAAATATCAAGACATTAGAAAATATGAGCATTCATCTTATCCATGTTAAAAGTTAATATACCAACTTAGTGGACCAACTCCATCAAAAGATGAGATATACTTGAATAAAAAGGATTTGCACATTTTGATTCTCTTGGTGTCAACATTCTTGACTATTGCTAAACATATTAATTGTTAAGAATGTTTAAAATAACTGATGTTTTTTTGACTTTGAAATGTACCAATTGACAATTCATCACTTGAGGAGAATAAAAAAATCACTATGAAAATGAGTACTGTAGACTAGAGGTATGATAGCCTGGACAGACAGCCGGGTCACAGCTTGAGATTCAGAATYTACAGGTGGATTAGTAGCCTGAGTGCCAATCTGTTTGTGCCATCATGCCAACTCCTTGTCAAACCAAACAGGTGACAAGGACAGCAATGGAGTTGGACAATAGCACAAACAGACTGTTACTCAGGCTAGAAATGAGTGTGTTTTATTTGATCTTCTTGGCCTTAGCTGAGCCCTTTCCTCCCTGAGTGTTGGTGTTGTAAGCCGAGCTGAAGAGCATTGTAAACAGCAGCATCAGAGGAATCAGGAGGTACGGAGCGTAGATGGCTGCCAGGGTGTAACGCTCCTTCTGGGTCTGGGGGCCAGGGTGGGGCTCTGTGGGGAAGGGGTAGTAGAGGATGTGGGCTAGGATGGGGACCAGGGTGGTGACTACGTGGGTTGAATACACAATGGCTGGAGTCCTGATCCACTTGCAGCCTCCTGGAAGAGAGGATGGTTGATGGAACAGAATTAGGTTGATTCCCCTCAGTGTTATGACAGACTTACCTGCCTTGTCGTCATGTCTGATTTTATGACAACGTCGGTGTCCTATTCCCTATATAGTGCACTACTTCTAATCAGGGCCCTGGTCAAAAGTAGTGGGACACAGGGAATAGGATGCCATTTGGGATAAATGTACTGATAGAGGGGTGTTAAGGAATGGGCATCCGCTAGAGGTCACACTTGAGTTACACATGACTATCTACAACGTGCCAAATCAAACGTATCTTGCAACATGGGCTTAAATGTTGTAATTCCAAATACCACAGATTTTTACATTAGTTTGCTAGCCAATATGGGTCGTCCCAAATGGCACCCTATTCCCTATGTAGTGTACTAGTTTTGACCTCTTTCGTCCAAAGTACTGAGCTAAAGGGCCATTTGGGATGAATCCCATGTTATCTGACCTTTCAGGAAGGCGTATGCAGCTATGGGGAAGAAAGGGGTTTGGACCAGGGCCTCGCAGAAGATGAAGGACTTGAACCAGGTGGGGGGATCCAGCATCATGGGGTCTCTGAACTCAGCCCCATACCATCTCAAAACATCTTTCAGCTGTAAAATATATATATATATATTTGTAAACACTCAATGTTGCATCACTATAGGCACATTGGTTGTTACAAGTGATTTCTAACACCCCCCCCCCCCCAAAAAAAAAAAATATGGTGATATGATGCAGTCACCGTAACCCACTACAAACTTTCCTTCAAGGACCTACTACTACACACTAGTCAATTAAACATGTCAAACTTAACGTCGTTACCTGTTGAGGATACATCTGTGCAGGCAGCAYCGCTTGAAGATCAATGAATAATGTAATAGGAATGTGAGAAGCAAAATAAAAGACAAATATAATTTCTAATATACGAAGAATACCCATATTGGATCAAAGGAAAGACACACCAAAAATATAAACAGCTATCTAAGCTTTAATTTAGATTTTTATCGAGAACGCATGCGAATTTGACAACGTTGAAAGAAAAGGGGGATAGGCTAGTGTCGTGGRAACGCATGTTGGATGGTTCGATTCTATTGGCCCTTTTGCTTGGTTGATCTAGCTGAGGGGCGGTACTGAATCTGTAGGCTCTTTTAAACATGTAGCAACCTTCCTTCCTCGACCAGTAATTACTTCAAGCCTAGGGAGGTAGATAAATAGAATTGAACCAGGCTCTATAGTATAAAATTACACGTCATTTTAGCGCGACACTCAATTCTTCATTGCTGTGACTTGCTTGCTAGTTGAGATTTCTGACCATGTTAAGCTGCGTTTAATTTAATTTATGTCGGTTTGATCGCGGGGGAGGCACTAGTAATGTCTGCAGTTTTCGGGTTGGCTATTTGTTTCAAGTGTATTAGTCCATAAATAAATATCTTTGCCAAAATTCGTCATCTCTCCCATGTCTTATTCGACTAGTTGTTCTGAAATGTTTATTGCTTGCCTACATTTTACTCCCTRTATGTTTAATATAACACACATACATGAATTATTCATTTCGGTTGCCTATTTTGTGGAGCGATGGGTAACGATGCTTCGTGGGTGTCAGTTGTTGATGTGTCTAGAGGGTCCCTGGTTCGAGCCCAGGTAGGGGCGAGGAGAGGAACGGAACCTAAACTGTGCCACAGATAGTATTTGACTCTAGCCACAAAATCAAGGAAATTTGAAGGGGGGGGGGGATTTCGGCAAGGCTATTTTCTTGCCTTGTTGACTTGATTATTCACATCATTCTTAGCTAAGTGGTATAGTCYTGCGTTTCAATGGACATTGTTAATTCTGTCCATCTACTCTGATTTCAGAGCACTCACGCAGAATAATTGATGAATTTACAAACMCTGGGCTGGACAACGCCCGTTGAATATGGCCGGTGTCAGTAAACGTTGGCAAAAAAAGAGTAATTCAATTGTTGCCAGCAGCACATTTACAGCCTAACCAGCTCTGCTAGGGTGAGTAAAATGGTCAGAGTGAGGTGTTRTCTCATTTGTGTCTGGAAGTAGCTAGCCAACGTTAGCCAGTTAGCTTGGGTGCTTGACTGCTGTTGAACGCACGGATCAACCCTACTTCTCGGCCAGAGCGTCTAGTGTGCGCACACTGAATGCTCTGAGAGAAAAACGCTCTGAATTTACAAATGGACAATCTGACAAAGGTATGGATTTACGAACTTCAAGAGGGAACTCTGYGACTCGAGATTTAATTTACAAAGARGCGAAATTGTAAAATGTTTAGCTAGTCATTTGTTATGCTAACAAGCTAGCAAGAGGTTGCATAGCAACAGCATCAACTTCCGGTAGACAGGCGAAGCTCTAGTACACTRAACTGAAACGARACTGTTTGTTTACAGTATACTAAAATGAACTAACAGTATATAGTATATACTCATTAAGTATGTAGTATACAGTATGTTAGTATGGGTATTCGAACACAGCTACGGAGAGATGCTACCAAGACTGGGTTTCTAACTGTAATGACTTGAATGAGGTCACTGAGAAGAAGCGTCAACAGGGAACCAAGCCCACCAGGTAGAGGTAGGYGTGCCAAGAAGAGTTGCAATGCCTCTTCAAAGGACCCCTGAGAAGAACATTATGGTTGAGGTAGCTATAACACTATAACGTTACCTCTATAATTCTATAGCTAGAACGCTGTCTAATTTCTGAGACATTGACTCTTGCTACATTAACCAGCAGCTTATACAGCCGTCGATTACCATTGCATTTCTATCAGAAACCTGTATGCATGGGGGTGGTATATGTTTGTAATGTTTCTGATCTATGCATGAACGTGTGTGTGCGACACCTAGCCCCCCACACTCACTGTAGTAAAATACTTGTATTTAAACGTGTAATAGTGTTCACAATATGTTCATAATATAGGTCTAATGACTGCTCCATATTATTTTGCAGGTTGTCGTTACATACGACCCAAAATTGAATCATTCAAAACCAAGAGTTGCTTTCCCTGACAACAAGGAGTGGAAGCAGAAGAGGAAGGTAATTGCTTGAGAATTTCCTGGGAAATGATTAATAACTAATAACTAATTAATAATTAATAACAGATGAATAACTCGGCAATGAGCAACGTGGCCACCTTTGTAAAGTTAGCCTTGACACCGTATCCCAAGAAATCAGAAAGCAAATTGTAAAGAAAATGCAAGCTGAGGCCAAATCATATGCATTCCTGTTTTTTTTAACCTTGCATCTTGAGTAGTACCTCGTTGTTGTAACGCTTTACTTCCTCTTCTGATGAGGAATATGAAAGATCGGACCAAAACGCAGCGTGGTAAGTGTCCATGTTACTTTAATAGAACAGAACACGAAAAACACAAAATAACAAAGTGAAATAACAACGAAAATCGAAACAGTCCTGAATGGTGAAACAAACCRAAAACAGGAAACAACTACCCACAAACACAGGTGGGAACAGGCTACCTAAGTATGGTTCTCAATCAGAGACAACGATTGACAGCTGCCTCTGATTGGGAACCATACCAGGCCAAACACATAGATATACAAAACAAGGACAACATAGAACACCAGACATAGAATGCCCACCCAAACCCAAAAGGAAGAGGACTCTAATGAAAGGGAGAAAGAGGACTCTAATGAAAGGGAGGAGGAGGACCCTGATGAACCCTGATGAAAGGGAGGAGGAGGACTCTGATAGAACAGTGGAGACTGAAAACATTGGAATGAACTTCACCTGTGAGAGTGATTAGAGAATGTTTTCAGAGAGGATGTCTGTAGATTACAGATCTAGGCCAAGGCTACATCTCTGAACAATCGTAGTTCACAAAACGATAAAACCTTTGAACTGTACTTAATGGTCATAATATGGTCATAAATATGACATGACACTTATACTGACATCTTGAGTCCATGTGCAGGGGTACGAGGTAGTTGTGGTAGATATGTACATATAGGTAGGGATAGTTGAGGTAGATATGTACAGTTGAAGTCGGAAGTTTACATACACWTAGGTTGGAGTCATTAAAACGCGTTTTTCAACCACTCCACAAATTTCTTGTTAACAAACTATAGTTTTGGCAAGTCGGTTAGGACATCTACTTTGTGCATGACACAAGTCATTTTTTTAACAATTGTTTACAGACAGATTCTTTCACTTATAATTCACTGTATCACAATTCCAGTGGGTCAGAAGTTTACATACACTAAGTTGACTGTGKCTTTAAACAGCTTGGAAAATTCCAGAAAATGATGTCATGGCTTTAGAAGCTTCTGATAGGCTGATTGACATAATTTGAGTCAATTGGAGGTGTACCTGTGGATGTATTTTAAAGCCTACCTTCAAACGCAGTGCCTCTTTGCTTGACATCATGGGAAAATCTAAAGAAATCAGCCAAGACCTCAGAAAATATATTGTAGACCTCCACAAGTCTGGTTCATCCTGAAGGTACCACGTTCATCTGTACAAGCAATAGTACGCAAGTATAAACACCATGGGACCACGCAGCCGTCATACCGCTCAGGAAGGAGACGCGCTCTGTCTCCTAGAGATGAACGTACTTTGGTGCGAAAAGTGCAAATCAATCCCAGAACAACAGCAAAGGACCTTGTGAAGATGCTGGAGGAAACAGGTACAAAAGTATCTATCCACAGTAAAACGAGTCCTATATCGACATAACCTGAAAGGCCTCTCAGCAAGGAAGAAGCCACTGCTCCAAAACCGCCATATAAATGCCAGACTACGGTTTGCAACTGCACATGGGGACAAAGATCATACTTTTTGGAGAAATGTCCTCTGGCCTGATGAAACAAAAATAGAATTGTTTGGCCATAATGGCAGCATCATGTTGTGGGGGTGCTTTGCTGCAGGAGGGACTGGTGCACTTCACAAAATAGATGGCATCATGAGGCAGGAAAATAATGTGGATATATTGAAGCAACATCTCAAGACATCAGTCAGGAAGTTAAAGCTTGGTCGCAAATGAGTCTTCCAAATGGACAATGACCCTAAGCATACTTCCAGTGTTGTGGCAAAATGTCTTAAGGACAACAAAGTCAAGGTATTGGAGTGGCCATCACAAAGCCCTGACCTCAATCCTATAGAAAATATGTGGGCAGAACTGAAAAAGTGTGTGCGAACAAGGAGGCCTACAAACCTGACTCAGTTACTCCAGCTCTGTCAGGAGGAATGGGCCAACATTTACCCAACTTATTGTGGGAAGCTTGTGGAAGGCTACCCGAAACYTTTGACCCAAGTTAAACAATTTAAAGGCAATGCTACCAAATACTAATTGAGTGTATGTAAACTTCTGACCCACTGGGAATGTGATGAAAGAAATAAAAGCTGAAATAAATCATTCTCTCTACTATTATTCTGACATTTCACCTTCTTAAAATAAAGTGGTGATCCTAACTGACCTAAGACAGGACATTTTTACTCGGATTAAATGTCAGGAATTGTGAAAAACTGAGTTTAAATGTATTTGTCTAAGGTGTATGTAAACTTCTGACTTCAACTGCACATATAGGTAGGGATAATGTGACTAGGCAGCAGGATAGATAATAAACAGCAGCGTATGCAATGAGTCAAAAGAGGAAGTGCGAAAAGGGTCAATGCAGATAGTCCGGGTAGCTATTGGTTAACTATTTATTGACTCATCACATAAGCTGCTGTAACTGTTTATTATCTATCCTGCTGCCTAGTCACTTTATCACTACCTATATTTACATATCTACCTCAACTATCCCTACCTATATTTACATATCTACGTCAACTATCCCTACCTATATTTACATATCTACGTCAACTATCCCTACCTATATTTACATATCTACCTCAATTACCTTATACCTCTGCACATGGACTCAGTACTGGTACCTGTGTATACAGACCAAGTTATCGTTACACATTCTGTATTTATTCCTTGTGTTAATATTTCTCTCTCAACATTGTTGGGAAGGTCTTCTACATCTGCATTGCTTGCTGTTTGGGGTTTTAGGCTGGGTTTCTGTACAGCACTTTGTGACATCGGCTGATGTAAAAAGGGCTTTTATAAATACATTTATTTTTGAGTCTACACCTGTTGTTTACAAAGCATATGACAAATAACATTTGATTTGATTTAGCAGTCTTTTAACTTGGGGYTAGAAGATGTTCAGGGTCCTGTTGGTTCCAAACTTGCTGCATCAGTACCACTTGCCGTGCGGTAGCCGAGAGACCAGTCTATGACTTGGGAGGCTGGGGTCTTTGACAATTTTTAGGGCCTTCCTCTGACACCGCCTGGTATAGAGGTCTTGGATGGCAGGGAGCTCGGCCCCAGTGATGTACTGAGCCGTACGCACTACCCTCTGTAGCAACTTGCGGTCGGATGCCAAGCAGTTGCCATACCAAGCGGTGATGCAGTCACTCAAGATGCTGTCAATGGTGCATCTGTAGAACGTTTTGAGGATCTGAGGACCCATGCCAAATCTTTTCAGCCCTCTTCGCGACTGTGAAAATGTCTTAGTGATGTGGACACCCAAGGAACTTGAAGCTCTCGACCAGCTCCACTACAGCTACGTCAATGTGGATAAGGACATGCTTGGCCCTCCATTTCCTGTAGTTCTGTAATCCTTCTTTGTCTTGCTGATGTTGAGGGAGAGGTTGTTGTCCTGGCACCACACTGCCAGGTCTCTGACCTCCTCCCTTATAGGCTGTCTCATCATCGTTGTGTCTTCGATAAACTTAATGATGGTCTTGGAGTCGTGCACGGCTAAGCAGTCGTGGGTGAACAGGAGGGGACTAAGCATGCACCCCTGAGGGGGCCCCAGTGTTGAGGGTCGGCATAGCGGGTATGTTGTTGCCTACCCTCACGACTTGGGGGCAGCCCGTCAGGAGGTCCAGGATCCAGTTGCAGAGTCAGAAGTCAAGTGACAACAGTGTAATTTTCCATGTATTGGAAACACAGGAGGTTTGGTGGCAGCTAAATTGGGGAGGACCGGCTTGTGGTGATGTCTGGAGAGGAGTGAGTGGAATGGTTTCCATGTGTTTGATGTCTTTCCAGCCATTATTATGAGCGTCCTCCCCTCAGCAGCCTCCTCTGATTGGAAATAGTTAGATATACCACCGGAGGGGTATACTACAAAGCAAGCTAGATCTAGTCAGGGTTTTCTAAAGCTAGCCAGCTTCAGTTATCTTCACATTCCAGCTCAGGCTTCATCTGTACTACTAACAGTGGGCTGCTTGTCCACCTGCCGCTAAATCTAGCAGGGTTGTAACTGCGTGCGCATGTCACACGTGGCTAGTCGAACGCAGAACTCTTCATTGAGGCAATGCTTAAACATCAATCCATGGGCAAAACTGTGCCACATTTTCATTTTTCCCGAAATCAAAATGAAAGACAAATCCATCAGCAAATTCATCAGAATATTGTGTGAAGTAGACTTTTAGAAGTGCTGTCTTCATGTGATTACTTTGGTGTAGTTATCAATGCAAGACCACCTATTTCCCCACTCATATCGATAAAATAATTGTAATAAGTCATACGAATGTTTTACTGTGCGTAAAGTTTCAAATGCATTTTTRATTACTAAATGTGCAATGTGATAGGTATTTTAACATTACAATTCAACACACAAACACGTTTGATTAATAAAATATTTTATCAAACGAAGTGGATGATGATGATGCAGTCTTTGCGAGAGAGAATCTGATTTCATTGGTCCTCAACACGCCGTTTGGACACTTTATTCCGGATAAATGTAGTTAGCCCTGAGTTAGTCTGCCTCGGAGCAMGTTAGATCTGAATGATTCGTTGCTATAGAAATGAACCTGGCTAAAAGGCAAGCCACTTTCGTACTACCGGTTATCCCGTTYTTGAACTGAGTTGACCAAAGTTACCGTTGCTAACTCCTCAAACTACATTCGTAGTATAGGCCTCAGATTGGTATACTTTAATAAAAATGTGTTTGTTAATCTTGTTTTGGTGTCAACATTCTTGAGTATTGCTGATCTACGCAAGTGATTAGATATTGTAGATAATCATGTTTAATTACACATACAAGCATGCATACAGCACATAAAAGAGAAGGTATTAATTCGAATAGCGAAAAAAACGAGTGTATCCAATGCAACGTGGTACAGTATTATTAGACCAATTGTTAGACAAATAACGTTCACACTTTAGTAGAGTCTAGACAAGCGTTACCTTATGCAATGCATATTCTGCAAACTTTATGATGAAACCTTTTCAACTATATCCACAAGGGAGAGCCAGAGACAAGGACAGCTTTGACAGTTTTACAAAATGGTAACATTGTWGGTTAAAGTAGGACAAGACAGACCCAAAACTGTATTATTGTGTGAAACAATTTGGCAWTATAGCGTTGCAAAAATGTTACATTGGGGTAATGGGGAACATATTTGTAACAGCATCTGAAAGCTGGCTGTATTTTATTGTTTATCTCATGCGCATAAACCGTAAAAAGACACATTTGCGCAACCAATTCATGTCAACCAATCAAGTGACCCAAGGAATCCCGATCATGTGACCGTAGCCAGCATGGAGGCGTAGGCGACGAGAGGCGTCATTCGTTGAAAACACAGCAAGTCACTTCGCTGGTAACGGATTTCGCAAGAAACGGACAAGGCAACAGGCACCGTTCATACACTCAACATTTTATTTTCTCACATCTTAGTGAAATGAGGGCAACATGGGTGCGAAGGATTCAAGGATAGGTTTCCTTTCGTATGACGAGGCCATTAAAAGAGGTAAGCTAACTACTGTAGTCGCTAGAGKTGGGTTGTCTAGTCAACGAAACCAGTTGTGAGAGAGTGTCATGCGAAGACGGTGGAACTTGCTTTCTCATGTTCATGTTCGCTGCAAGGCTGTGCGGCTAGCTAGGCTGTGTTGCTTAATATCACATTGACAAGTTTATTGCTAGTGAACCGTTGAGGTAGCTGTCAGTGTCAAGTGTTTCAGAACAAACTGCCGTCTGGAAACAAAGCATTGAATTTTAACAATGGTATGTGTGTGTGTATATATATATAGTGAAGGCCACACAATATTTGTGATTATGTTGGGYAAAGATCGCTCTGGGGATAACGTTAACTACGTGAATGTGTATCACTGTTTATCAATCAGGCGCTGCCCACATCAACAAACACAGAGAGAGGGAGTGATAACAAGCTTGATCCGTGAATAACCAAGATAACATTTTCTACTTGTGTCTGCTAGATCTCACACGGCATAACTCAACTAGTCTACTGTACGAGTTGATTAGCGACCTTTTTTTTGTCAACATTTTTTTTTACAGTTTTTTTTTAAACCTTTTTTGAGCCAATCAGTATATAGAGAGAAAGCATGAGATGTCAGCTGTGTTCTTGTACTAGGCCGGCAGGATGTATTTCTCTCTTCAGATCAGATATTGAGACAATTATCACAAGGGCATTGCAGAGGTTAGACCCGGATAGATGTAGCCTCGTACCAGCCAAAAATGTTTACGATCAAATATTGAATCAAATTTGTTATAGTTCTGAGTATCCATCTGTTAGTTTGTTCATTGATGTAAGACTCGGGTGAATATCTATCAGGAAGCTCTTGAAAATATCTTATTCGATTAGGTGATACTTGCTGTACTTTGGTCTCTGCAGTCGTAACAACTGAACTTTGCCTACCAAGATTCATTAGCTAAATGTGTTACACATTGAGTTCTGTAACTGTGACCTCGTATGGTAATGTGCATTTAGACCCATTGCCCTTTACAATTTGTGGTGTAGGACTGAAGGACTATATTCCAGTAGTGATTGCAGGAAGTTAGCCTATTTCTGTTTTGCTGAATGTTTCATGTGCTGTTTATTCCTGGCAATTAAACTGCATTGAATGGTCCACTGACTGACTGATTGCCTGGCCTTTGGAAGGGACTGTTTACCTAATTAACTAGTCCCTCCCATCCTCTTTCAATCTACTGTAGGCTATCAACCAATCACATTTATTTATAAAGCCATTTTTTACATCAGCAGATGTCACAAAGTGCTTATACAGAAACCCAGCCTAAAACCCCAATGAGCAAGCAATGCAGATGTAGAAGCACGGTGGCTAGGAAAAACTCCRTAGAAAGGTAGGAACCTAGGAAGAAACATAGAGAGAGGAACCAGGCTGTGAAAGGTGGCTAGTCCTCTTCTAGCTGTGCCCGGTGGAGATTTTAACAGTACATGGCCATTAAGCCCAGATCATTCTTCAAGATGTTCATAGATGACCAACAGGGTCAAACAATAATCACAGTGCTTATATAGGGCGTAAAAGGTCAACACCTCAGGATTAAATGTCAGTTGGCTTTTCATAGCTGAWCGTTCAGAGGTCGAGAGAGAGTGTCGAAACAGCAGGTCCGGGACAAGGACCGCTGAACAGGTCAGGCTTCCATAGCTGCAGGCAGAAAAGCAGAAACTGTATCAGGAGAACAGATTTATTACATCAGATAGGACAGATTCACCCACGCTCCCTGGCACAGACTATTTTAGAATAGATACTGGAGACTGAGACAGGGAAGGTCGGGGGACACTGTGGCCCTGTCCAACGATACCCCCGGACAGGACCAACCAAAGCACAGCCCCAACACCATCAGAGGGATATCAACAGAACACCCACTTACTACCCTGAGACAAGGTGGAGTATAGCTCACAAAGATCTCCCCTACTGCATGAGCCTGAGGGGGCGCAAAACCGCACAGGAAGATTACATCAGTGACTCAACCCATTATAGTCGTGTATAGCAAAAAAAGCCTGGCACAACGTGATTTTATTTTTATTTTTTATTTTTTATTTAACCTTTTATTTAACTAGGCATGTCAGTTAAGAACAAATTCTTATTTACAATGACTGCCTACACCGCCCAAACCCGGGCGACGCGGGGCCAATTGTGCACCACCCTATGGGACTCCCAATCATGGCCTGTTGTGATACAGCCTGGATTCGAACCACAGTGGTAGGCTTGATTACCAACAACGACGAGACGGCCTACAGGGAGGAGGTGAGGGCCCTCGGAGTGCGGTGTCAGGAAAATAACCTCACACTCAATGTCAACAAAACAAAGGAGATGATCGTGGACTTCAGGAAACAGCAGAGGGAGCACCCCCCATCCACATCGACGGGACAGTAGTGGAAAATGTTAAGTTCCTCGGTGTACACATCACGGACAAACTGAAATGGTCCACCCACACAGACAGCGTGGTGACGAAGGCGCAGCAGCGCCTCTTCAACCTCAGGAGGCTGAAGAAATTCGGCTTGTCACCAAAAACACTCACAAACTTTTACAGATTCACAATCGAGAGCATCCTGTCGGGCTGTATCACCGCCTTGTACAGCAACTGCTCCGCCCACAACCGRAAGGCTCTCCAGAGGGTAGTGAGGTCTGCACAACGCATCACCGGGGGTAAACTACCTGCCCTCCATGACACCTACAACACCTGATGTCCCAGGAAGCCCAAAAAGATCATCAAGGACAACAACCACCTGAGCCACTGCCTGTTCACCTCGCTATCATCCAGAAGGCGAGGTCAGTACAGGTGCATCAAAGCTGAGACTGAAAGACTGAAAAACAGCTTCTATCTCAAGGCCATCAGACTTAAACAGCCATCACTAACATTGAGTGGCTGCTGCCAACATACTGACTCAAATCTATAGCCACTTTAAAAAAATATATATATATGTAAAAAAATAAAATAATATATGTAATAAGTGTATCACTGGCCACTTTAAACAATGCCACTTTATATAATGTTTACATACCCTACATTACTCATCTCATATGAATATACTGTACTCTATACCATCTACTGCATCTGGCCTATGCCGTTCGGCCATCACTCATTCATATATTTTTATGTACATATTCTTATTCATTCCTTTACACTTGTGTGTATAAGGTAGTTGTTGTGAAATTGTTAGGTTAGATTACTTGTTAGATATTACTGCACGGTCGGAACTAGAAGCACAAGCATTTCGCTACACTCGCATTAACATCTGCTAACCATGTGTGTGTGACAAATAACATTTGATTTGATTTGGGTGTCTGTAGTGATGCCTCTTACACTGAGATGCAGTGCCTTAGACACCCCTCCTAGGCTACATGGTGACATTAGACACAGCCAAGCATTCCTCTGATTCCCATGCTATATGATCATATGTTATAAAGAACACCAAGCCCATGGAATCACCTATATCCTATCTACCGGGTGGTCACAGGATGGGTGGTCACAGGACGGGTGGTCACAGGACGGGTGGTCACAGGATGGGTGGTCACAAGATGGGTGGTCACAGGATGGGTGGTCACAAGATGGGTGGTCACAAGATGGGTGGTCACAGGATGGGTGGTCACAGGATGGGTGGTCACAAGATGGGTGGTGTGACTGAAATAAGCAGAAAGGAAATTAGAGCTGTTCTCATGGCGACATAGTGTGATGTCTGTTGCTAAACAACTAAAGTAAGCCTACACTGTGCTTTTCTTTAGCGAGCAGACAGTCACGTGTTGATTCTCTCTGTTCTTCCCATTGTAGGAGTCGGAGAACAATTAGGCTGATCTAGCTGAAGACTTGATCAAGCCTAATAGGTGCGATAGGTTAGGCGGCCTAGATGTTGTTGTCATTTACAGTTGAAGTCGGAAGTTTACATGCACCTTAGCCAAATACATTTAAACTCAGTTTTTCACAATTCCTGACATTTAATCCTAGTAAAAATTCCCGGTCTTAGGTCAGTTAGGATCACCACTTTATTTTAAGAATGTGAAATGTCAGAATAATAGTAGAGAGAATGATTTATTTATTTCATTACATTCCAAGTGGGTCAGAAGTTTACATACACTCAATTTGTATTTGGTAGCATTGTCTTTAAATTGTTTAACTTGGGTCAAACGTTTCGGGTAGCCTTCCACAAGCTTCCCACAATAAGTTGGGTGAATTTTGGTCCATTCCTCTGACATGAAGCTCGGTTTTAATGGAGTTAGGTTTGTAGGCCTCTTTGCTCTGCCCACATATTTCTATAGCGATTGGAGGGCAGGGCTTTGTGGTGTGGCGATTCAATTACTTTTGTTGTCCTTAAGCATTTTTGCCAATTTGGAAGTATGCTTGGGGTCATTGTCCATTTGGAAGACCCATTTGCGACCAACGCTTTAACTTCCTGACTGATGTTTGAGATGTTGCTTCAATATTAACATCATTTCCCCCTCATGAAAGCCATCTATTTTGTGAAGTGCACCAGTCCCTCCTGCAGCAAAGCAACCACAACATGTTGCTGCCACCCCTGTGCTTCACGGTTAGGATGGTGATCTCAGCTTGCAAACCTCCCTTTTTCCTCAAACATAACGATGGTATTATGGCCAAAAGTTCTATTTTGTTTCATCAGACCAGAGGACATTTCTCCAAAGTATGATCTTTGTCCCCATGTGAAGTTGCAAACTGTAGTCTGGCTTTTTTTTTTATGGCTGTTTTGGAGCAGTGGCTTCTTCCATGTGAGCGGACTTTCAGGTTATGTTGATATAGGATAGTTTTACTGTGGATATAGATATTTTTGTACCTGTTTTCCAGCATCTTCACAAGGTCCTTTGCTGTTTTGTTCTGGGATTGATTTTTCACTTTTTGCACCAAAGTACGTTCATCTCTAGGAGACAGAACGCGGTCTCCTTCCTGAGCGGTATGACGGTGCGTGGTCCCATGGTGTTTGTAACTTGTGTTACCTTCAGGCATTTGGCAATAGCTCCAAGGATGAACCAGACTTGTGGATGTTTATTTTTTCTTTCTGAGGTCTTGGCTGATTCCTTTTGCCCCATGAATATGGGAAAATCAGAGGCACTGAGTTTGAAGGTAGGCCTTGACATGCATCCACAGGTACACCTCTAATTGACTCAAATGATGTCAATTAGCCTATCGGAAGCTTCTAATGCCATGTCATCATTTTCTGGAATTTTCCAAGCTGTTTAAAGGCACAGTCAWCTTAGTGTATGTAAACTTCTGACCCACTGGAATTGTGATACAGTGAAATAATCTGTCTGTAAACAATTGTTGGAAAAATGACTTGTCATGCACAGAGTAGATGTCCTAACCGACTTGCCAAAACTATAGTTTGTTAACAAGAAATTTGTGGAGTGGTTGAAAAAACAAGTTTTTTAATGACTCTAACATAAGTCTATGTAAACATTCGACTTGAACTGTATGTAGCAGCTCAAAGGCTGGCAGTTTTATCGTGAGAAGCACCTTGCTGTACTGTAGGTACTGAACACTTATGTTGATAGGAAGGAGCTGACGGAGGTGACTTTATGAGTTGACCAACTACTGTAGATATGAGTCACACATGACCTTGTGGTAACCTAAACGGATCAGAGGGGAAACCAGCACACCCATAGCACCCAGGCAGCGTCCCCTGGCATCAGTCAGGAACTGTGTAAATGTTAATCATTGTGTGGAACCAACCTTGACGTATAGAAGATAACACGAGGGGAAATCAATTGGTCGTATTTTAATGCATATCTCATACAGCACATCCGTAATAGAGAGACAGACCTTCACTGGCCTTCATTTACCGTTTCTAAAAAGCGTTACGCAAGGAGCAGAGACGGGAGCAGCTGGGTCTTTGCAACTTTTGCATGTCTAAGCAAACTCTGTGGCAACGTAGGAGGAGGATGATGAATTTTCTGAAGGGACTGTATGTAGGCCTCTGCCCAGAAGCTACGTTGAGTCCTCATGTCCAATCAGCAACTGTACACTTGGATATAGCACCTTTTTTACTACACGACTGCACCCCTGAGTGCAACAGGTGGGTATCACATCCACGATCAGTGTACGCCGTGAACCGTGTGTTGTCTTCTAGGTGCAGTATGTCGTCAGAGCAGGGGGTCTGAGAGAGGGAATGTGTCATGCAGTAGCTAGCAGTGGAACTGGCCGGGAGCTGCAGCGTCAGCGGTCGGTCAGACCTCTCTCTCTCTCTCTCTCTCTCTCTCCTTCCGTCTCTTTCTCACCTCTCTTGTTCTGTTCCTTGATGGATAATGCAGCAGCCTACTCAGCCTGCCAGGTAGTGCTTTGCATTCACACCTTGTATTGCCTCTGGTCTGACCTATCTGACGACTCCTACTTGTGGTTTTGGGTTATTCAAATTTCCCTAGGGTGACCGCAAAGTGTTCCAGAGAAAACAACATTAGGATGGAAACATCAGTGACGTTCTGGTTAGATGAATGTCAGCGTTCTTTGCATAGCAGCCTGATAGCATTATTAAGAGGTGCCTTGATATCAGATCATCAGTCATACAGTCCAGCTCTGTTAGTTTGGGCTATTTGTTGTTGTTAATGTACCCATAGTTAACCACTGGCCAACTAGCCTACTCATTCACTAGTCTAAAAGTCTAAGGGCAAGGCCAGACTGATCCGTGGAGAACAGACACCAAATTAGAACTACAGGTCGACCGATTTAATCGGAATGGCTGATTTTAATTAGGGCCGATTTTCAAGTTCACATAACAATCTGTAATCGGCATTTTTGGACACCGACCATGGCCGATTACATTGCACTCCACGAGGAGACTGCGTGGCAGGCTGACTTACTGTTATGCGAGTGTAGCAAGGAGCCACGGTAAGGTGCTAGCTAGCATTAAACGTATCTTATAAAAAACAATCAATCTTAACATAATCACTAGTTAACTACACATGGTTGACGATTTTTGCTGCGTTCTGTGCAACAGAGTCAGGCTATATGCAGCAGTTTGGGCCGCCTGGCTCGTTGCGAACTGTGTGAAGACCATTTCTTCCTAATAAAGACTGTAATTAATTTTCCAGAGTTTTACGTAATTATGACATAACATTGAAGGTTGTGCAATGTAACAGCAATATTTAGATTTATGGATTCCACCCATTTAGATAAAATACCGAACAGTTCCGTGTTTCACTGAAATAATAAACGTTTTGTTTTCGAAATTATACTTTCTGGATTTGACCATATTAATGACTTAAGGCTCGTATTTCTGTGTTATTATAATTAAGTCTATGATTTGATAGAGCAGTCTGACTGAGCGGTGGTAGGCAGCAGCAGGCTCGTAAGAATTCATTCAAACAGCACTTTARTGGGTTTGCCAGCAGCTCTTCACAATGCTTCAAGCACAGCMCTGTTTATGACTTCAAGCTTATCAACTCCCGAGATTAGGCTGGCAATACTAAAGGGCCTATTAGAACATCCAATAGTCAAAGGTATATGAAATACAAATGGTAGAGAGAGAAATAGTCCTATAATAACTACAACCTAAAACTTCTTACCTGGGAATACTGAAGACTCATGTTAAAAGGAACCACCAGCTTTCATATGTTCTCATGTTCTGAGCAAGGAACTTAAACGTTAGCTTTTTTTCATGGCATATATTGCACTTTTACTTTCTTCTCCAACACTGTGTTTTTGCATTATTTAAACCAAAGTMAACATGTTTCATTATTTATTTGAGACTAAATTGATTTTATTGATGTATTATATTAAAAGTGTTCAATGTTCATTCAATATTGTTGTAATTGTCATTATTACAAATATATATAATATAAAAATCGTCCGATTTAATCGGTATCGCCTTTTTTTGGTCCTCCAATAGTCGGTATCGCCTATTTTTGGTCCTCCAATAGTCGGTATCGCCTTTTTTTGGTCCTCCAATAGTCGGTATCGCCTTTTTTTTTGGTCCTCCAAAAATAGTCGGATCGCCTTTTTTTTGGTCCTCCAATAGTCGGTATCGCCTTTTTTTTTGGTCCTCCAATAGTCGGTATCGCTTTTTTTTTTGGTCCTCCAATAGTCGGTATCGCCTTTTTTTGGTCCTCCAATAGTCGGTATCGCCTTTTTTTTTGGTCCTCCAATAGTCGGTATCGCCTTTTTTTTTGGTCCTCCAATAGTCGGTATCGCCTTTTTTTTGGTCCTCCAATAGTCGGTATCGCCTTTTTTTTTGGTCCTCCAATAGTCGGTATCGCCTTTTTTTGGTCCTCCAATAGTCGGTACCGCCTCTTTCGCTTTTTTGGTCCCAATAGTCGGTACCGCTTTTTTTTGGTCCTCCATAACGTGCTGTGTCGACCTCTAATTAGAACGGATTAATTGGTCAGGCTGACGTATAAAATGCTCTCTTTTCTAATTGGTTAACCGGATGGTTAACTACACCTTAGACAAATAAATTTAAACAATTTTTTCACAATTTCTTATTTAATCCTAGTAAAAATTCCCTGTCTTACGTCAGTTAGGATCACCACTTTATTTGAAGAATGTGAAATGTCAGAATAATAGTAGAGAGAATGATTAATTTCAGCTTTTATTTCTTTCATCACATTCCCAGTGGGTAGAAGTTACATACACTCAATTAGTATTGTGTAGCATTCCTTTAAATTGTTTAACTTGGGTCAAATGTTTCGGGTAGCCTTCCACAATCTTCCCACAATAAGTTGGGTGAATTTTGGCATTTCTCCTGACAGGGCTGGTGTAACTGAGTCAGGTTTGTAGGCCTCCTTGCTCGCGCACACACTTTTTCAGTTCTGCCCACAAATTTTGATAGGATTGACGTCAGGGCTTTGATGTCCACTCCAATACCTTGACTGTGTTGTCCTTAAGCCATTTTGCCACAACTTTGGAAGTATGCTTGGGTCATTGTCCATTTGGAAGACCCATTGCAACCAAGCGTTAACTTCCTGACTGATGTCTTGAGATGTTGCTTCAATATATCCACATAATCTTATTCCTCATGATGTCATCTATTTTGTGAAGTGCACCAGACCCTCCTGCAGCCAGAGCACCCCCATAACATGATGCTGCCACCCTCCTGCTACGTTGGGATGGTGTTCTTCGGCTTGCAAGCCTTCCCCTTTTTACTCCAAACATAACGATGGTCATTATGGCCAAACAGTTCTATTTTTGTTTCATCAGACCAGAGGATATTTCTCCAAAAAGTACGATCTTTGTTCCCATGTGCAGTTGTAAACCGTAGTCTGGCATTTTTATGGCGGTTTTGGAGCAGTTGCTTCTTCCTTGCTGAGCGGCCTTTCAGGTTATGCCGATATAGGACTCGTTTTACTGTGGATATAGATACTTTTGTACCTGTTTCCTCCAGCATCTTCACAAGGTCCTTGCTGCTGTTCTGGGTGATTTGCACTTCACACCAAAGTACGTTCATCTCTAGGAGACAAGAATGTGTCTCCTTCCTGAGGGTATCGACGGCTGTGTGGTCCCATGGTGTTATACTTACGTACTATTGTTTGTACAGGATGAACGTGTACTTTCAGGTTGGAAATTGCTCCCAAGGAGAACCAGATTTGCGAAGGTCTACAATTTTTTTTGAGGTCTTGGCTGATTTTCTTTTGATTTTCCCATGATGTCAAGCAAAGAGGCACTGACTTTGAAGGTAGGCCTTGAAATACATCCACAGGTACACCTCCAATTGACTCAAAATATGTCAATTAGCCTATCAGAAGCTTCTAAAGCCATAACCATATTTTGGGGAATTTTACAAGTTGTTTAAAGCCACAGTCAACTTAGTGTATGTAAACTTCTGACCCACTGGAATTGTGATATAATCTGTCTGTAAACAATTGTTGGAAAAATTACTTGTGTCATGCACAAAGTAGATGTCCTAACCGACTTGCCAAAACTATAGTTTGTTAACAAGAAATTTGTGGAGTGGTTGAAAAACGAGTTTTAATGACTCCAACCTAAGTGTATGTAAACTTCCGACTTCAACTGTATCTGTGGCCCCGTCTTGAACTTGTGTGAACTGTGTATTTGCATGCAGTCACTACAGTAGGGATGTCCCCTACTGTAGTGACAAAATCTTGGTCGATCAAGAGTCATCTGTTCTTTCGACTAATCGATTCGTCAACTTTTTTTTTTTTACGTGTATTTTTCCATATATAGACACATCCTATGTTTTAATCGAATCAACTATATGCACTAAGCTTATCTGATGCTGCAAATTGTTTGACGAAATAATTAAGACACAAAAATGACTAGACGGAGTCCGGCCGTTTTTGATTGTGCCGGGCTCAGACTTGCGGCTCTGTGTTTATAAAAAAACAGTGAGTGACTGTGTGACTAGCACCCTTTGTCGCTCTCTCCTCCCTGCTGCTGCGACCGCCATAGAACATCATCAGTGTTTAACACGGAGACGGCGCAATTTCTTAAGCTGTAACATAATTACAGCCATTTCTGACTAAAATTTTATCTTACCAAATGGAACCGTTTAGGCCTATTTATTGTCTCTAATTATTCAATGGTCGATTTTATTTTAAAACTGAAATGGTTGATTGCATTTCAGATCATGAATGACTCTGATGCTGTGTGATGACCATGAACGAATACATGATTGATTGATACAGTAGCCTTACTAAGTTACAATATTAAGACTAAACAGGATGTGCTCTTCGGCCTACAGCGCCATGGTGGTTATACAAGGATGCTATACTAACCCTACTAATGATGATGACATTATAATAATAGGTAATGATGCTCATAATAATAATAATAGTAATAATAACAATAAAGAGATCAAGGAAAAAGGTTTATTATAAATGTAATTTCTGACAATTTTAATCCGTGTAAACAGTAAATACGTTATAAATAATACCAGTGAGGCTGGTCTAATGGAAAATAGTGCAAAGCCTTTTATTACAGTAAAGATTTAAAAACAGCTGAATTTGTGAAATATAGTTTATCCAAACATGTTGTGTGAGGCTTAGAGCTCACGGAATCAGTATTAAACAAACACTGAAACAGAAGCAGGATCTGCCTTCTGTTAATATATATGGATAATTTATAAAGCCAGGCACATTCTAACAGGCTGTTGATTATAGACCTAATTTTATGTTGGTGTCCTCTCTCCTCACTTTTCTTAGACAACTAAGGTTTGTTTTCTCATCTCATGTCTCCTCCACATTGTTCTCAACACCAATATGCTGGTTAACTTTGCTATTATGCACATAGCAACATGGTCTAGGAAAAGGCGGCAATTCAACAGCGCACTGGTGTTTTCAGAAGCGCGGACAGCGACCGCTATCCAACACAAGAGAAAGCGTATCTGTTATAATATTATTTTTATTAGTGTTGCACCATTTTTTTTTCTTACTAAATATAACCATTTACAATTTCAGTAGCAGATGTCTTAGAGTGATGGACTGTGCCATCTCCACGCCCTCCACAATGGATCAGTCCACTCAGACAGGCATCCACAATGGATCAGTCCACTCAGACAGGCACCAATCAAACAGGTGTCTTGTACACCATGGGTTTTTTTTTTTTTTTTGCTACTGCTCGACTAAAATCTCGATAAACCAAACAGTCGACCAAATGGAGTCAGGCCCTACACTACAGGTTTGGTTTTTCATCTCCGGCTCCAGCCCCATGCCATGTCACTCTCCCTCTCAGCAGACAGGCCTGGGATATTTGAGATTTTTTTCAAAGTAGTCACCCTTTGCCTTGATGAGAGATTTGCACACTCTTGGCATTCTCTCAACCAGCTTCATGAGGTAGTCACCTGGAATGCTTTTACAACAGTCTTGAAGGAGTTCCCACATATGCTGAGCACTTGTTGGGTGCTTTTCCTTCACTCTGCGGTCCAACTCATCCCAAACCATCTCAATTGGGTTGAGTTCGGGTGATTGTGATTGTAGGGGCTAAATCATCTGATGCAGCACTCCATCTCTTTCCTTCTTGGTCAAATAGACCTTACACAGCCCGGAGGTGTGTTTTGGGTCAWTGTCTTATTGGGGGAAAATAAAATGATATACCCACTAAGTGCAAACCAGATGGGATGGCGTATTGCTGCAGAATACTGTGGTAGCCATACTGGTTAAGTGTGCCTTGACTTCTAAATAAATCACTGACAGTGTCACCAGCAAAGCACACCTCCTCCTCCATGCTTCACGTGGTAACGACACATGCTGAGATCATCAGTTCACCTACTCTGCGTTTCACAAAGACACTTCGGTTGGAACCAAACATCTCAAATTTGGACTCATCAGACTAAAGGACAGATTTCTACCGGTCTAATGTGTTTCTTGGCCCAAGCAAGTCTTCTTCTTATTGGTGTCCTTTTAGTAGTGGTTTCTTTGCGGGAATCAGGCCTTCATGGTCGAATTGCTGCAGTCTCCTCTGAACAGTTGATGTTGAGATGTCTGTTACTTGAAATCTGAAGTGTTTTTATTTGGGCTGCAATCTGAGGTGCAGTTAATTGCCAATTTCTGTGGCTGATAACTCTAATGAACTTATCCTCTGCAGCAGAGGTAACTCTGGGTCTTCCTTTCCTGTCGCAGTGCTCATGAGAGACAGTTTCATCATAGCGCTTGATGGTTTTTTGCAACTGCACGAGTATGTATGTGGCAGGGTCTACAAACAATCACGGACTACAAAAGGAAAACCGCCAACGTCTTGCTTCTGGACACGCTAAACACGTTCTTTGCCCTCTTTGAGGATAACACAGTGTCACCGACGCGGCCCACTACCAAGGACTGTGGGCTCTCCTTCTCCGTGGCCYACGTGAGTAAGACATTTAAACGTGTTAACCCTCGCAAGGCTGTCGGTCCAGACGGCATCCATAGCCGTGTCTTCAGAGCATGAGCAGACCAGCTGGCTGGTGTGTTGACGGGCATATTCAATCTCTCCCTATCCCAGTCTGCTGTCCCCACATGCTTCAAAATTGCCACCATTGTTCCTGTACCCAAGAAAGCTAAAGAAACTGCCCCGTAGCACTCACTTCTGTCATCATGTAGTGCTTTGAGAGACTAGTCAAGGATCATATCACCTCCACCTTACCTGTCACTATAGACACACTCGAATTTGCTTACCGCCCTAACAGGTCCACAGACGATGCAATCTCCATCACACTGCCCACTGCCCTGTCCCATCTGGGCAAGCGGAATYCCTATGTAAGAATGCTGTTCATTGACTKRKGCTCAGCATTCAACACCATAGTACCCTCCAAGCTCATCATTAAGCTCGAGGCCCTGGGTCTGAACCCTGCTCTGTGCAATTGGGTCCTGGACTTCCTGACAGGCCGCCCCCAGGTGGCGAAGGTAGGAAATAACATCTCCACTTCGCTGATCCATAGCACGGTCCCCACAAAGGTGCATGCTCAGCCCCCTCCTGTACTCCCTGTTCACCCACGACTGCGTGGCCATGCACGCCTCCAACTCAATCATCAAGTTTGCAGACGACACTACAGTGGTAGGCTTGATTACCAACAACGACGAGACGGCCTACAGGGAGGAGGTGAGGGCTCGGAGTATGGTGTCAGGAAAATAACCTCACTCAATGTCAACAAAACAAAGGAGATGATTGTGGACTTCAGGAAACAGCAGAGGGAGCAACCTCAGCTTGGCTGAAGAAATTTGACTTGTCACCTAAAACCCTCACAAACTTTTCCAGATGCACAATTGAGAGCATTCTGTCGGGCTGTATCACCGCCTAGTATGGCAACTGCACCGCCCGTCTGCACAACGCATTACCGGGAGCAAACTACCTGCCATCCAGGACACATACAGCACCCAATGTCACAGGAAGGCCAAAAAGATCATCAAGGACAACCACCCGAGACACTGCTTGTTCACCCCGCTATCATCCAGAAGGCGAGGTCAGTACAGGTGCATCAAAGCTGGGACCGATAGAAGCTGTTTTTCCCAGTCTATCTCAAGGCCATCAGACTTAAATAGCCATCACTAGCACAGAGAAGCTGCTGCCTACATACAGACTTGAAATCACTGGCCACTTTAATAAATGGAACACTAGTCACTTTAATAATGTTTACATATCTTGCATTACTCATCTCATATGTATATACTGTATTCTACTGTATCTTAGTCTATGCCGCTCTGTCATTGCTCGTCCAAATATTTATATATTCTTAATTCCTTTACTTAGATTTGTGTGTATTGGGTATTTGTTGTGGAATTATTAGATATTACTTGTTAGATATTGCTTATCTGTCGGAACTAGATGCGCAAGCATTTCGCTACACCCGCAATAACATCTGCTAAACACGTGTATTTGACCAATAAAATTTGATTTGATGTGTATGTCAGTTGTCCACGGTGCATGTGTTTCTGTTGGGTGGGAGGAGAATCAGGTCCATTGTTCCTCCAGTGCTGAATGGTGGCCCACTGGTCCACTGCAGTTAATGTGGCCTAGTGTCCAAGAATACAACCATTACGTCACAGCATCGCAACAATACCACTAGTGTTAGCCCCAACGTGAACCTCTTTTTGTTTTTCCTCTATCTGCAACCATTTTACTATTATTTAGCAAAGTCATTGGTGTTTAATCCATTATGGGCATATCTGACACTTAGAGAAATGTAAATTAATTCTAGACAAGTGTTTTGTTACGTGGTTCCTGGGTCAGTTAGTTACTATTGAGAGAGATGGCGATTCCAATCGTTTTCATGTACAGAATGCACAAAAGCAATACCCTTAACTTCCCAAAATGTCCAATTCAAATCTTCTCCGGCGTTAAGGGGGAAACAAAGCCTGGTTGGGGCGTAGCCTAATCATTGAACGAAACATAGTAGTTACATGCCCTGCCCTGTTCCAGTCCCCCCCCCCCCCCCCCCCCGACGGGCACTGCACTACTTCATCGTGATTGACTGCGTTGCCATGGATCTAACTGGTGTGTCTGGCACCGGCTATGCTGGGAGGTCCATTCATTAAAATCTGTGTCGCTGTTAAGATTTGAGCGAGCAGCGAGACCATGGCCTGAGGTTTTAGTGGGGTATAGGTGCTCTGAATACAGGCAGCAGCGAGACCATGGCCTGAGGTTTTAGTGGGGTATAGGTGCTCTGAATACAGGCAGCAGCGAGACCATGGCCTGAGGTTTTAGTGGGGTATAGGTGCTCTGAATACAGGCAAGATAATGAGCTCTTAAACGTGACAGGACCCGTGGATCCATGGTTATTTATGACACACACACACACACACACACACACACACACAGCCAGGGGCCACTAGCGGTGACCTGAATGAGCATTTGGATAGTGTGTAAAAAAAAAAAATAAAAAAAAAAAATAGTTTCTCCTCCAAAATTCTAGATAAGTGTTTGGTACGTGGTTGCTTGTAGTATGCTAGAGTAGCGCGGTAGCATCCCAAACAACCTCCAGCCCTTTCCTCTCAACATGTCTATCCTTCAGCTTCTGAGAGAAGCTGGCATAATTGAAAGCCTGTTGAAGGCTGAAGCAGCCAGGTGATTTTTCTGCGGCTGTCATTTCAAAGTGCTGTACTGTCAAGAGTCTCTCTCTCTCTCTGTGTGTGTGTGTGCTCTTCAAACCAGTTCAAATGACTTTCCACCACGTGTTATAGGTAAGCTTTTGACACCGCTGAAATCCTCTGCTTTTAACAGATTCCTTAGATTATACTGTCACTTGTCAGCAGAGAAGAAGACAAAAACAGCCTGCAATACTACCAGTATCCCATCACCATAGCTTTAGTATAGGTTAGGCCAGATGTATTTCAGGACTGTGGCCTAACCTATACTATGTCTTTCGATAAAGGTATTCTACACATGATTCTGTTCTTTTACCTGCTGATTATTTAATTTTTTCTATTTGCATTTCAACCTACAAGAAGAGCCACTTCCTACCGTGCCTCAACACTGGGTCACACTCACACCGTCTACCCTTTTTTTTATTTTTATGAGCGACACGCTTTTCCTCCTTCCAGTCCCAGATTTATAATCATCTCTTTGACTTTGAGGCTGCTGATTTTCTTTTTTTTCCTTTTGGTGGGGTGGGGGGGGGGTTTGATTCATTCTATAATTATTTTTTTTTCACCTAATGGAGAAAACGGTAATCAGTCGCCTAAATGATTCCCATAATTCAATTCCCCGGCGTACCCAAAGCAAACGAGTGAGCGAGCAAGACATTTTACCTAGCTCTCTCCTCTCTTTCTTCATGTGTTTTAATACCCACATCCTTCTACAGCAGCAGGTCGTCTACTATTAGGGCTAGGATTGGGAAATGCTGAGACTGCGCCGTCTGTGTGAATATATGCAAATTAACCTTGTTTAATTGACCCCTGACGACCCTGGAGGACTCGGGAAGAGTGGAGATGGAGAGAGGGAGACGATGCTGGTATTATATTCCACACATCCAGGCTTTCTAAAAGAAGGTAGTGGCCTAAGAAACAGGTTCACAGCTGAGGGAGGTCTGCTGTGGGCTTTAATACGCAACCCTGCTGTGGGCTTTAATACTGCAGCACAACCCTGCTGTGGGCTTTAATACTGCACCCTGCTGTGGGCTTTAATACGGCAACCCTGCTGTGGCTTTAAATACTGCTGCACAACCCTGCTGTGGCTTTAATACTGCAACACAACCCTGCTGTGGGCTTAATACTGACACAACCCTGCTGTGGGCTTTAATACTGCAACACAACCCTGCTGTGGGCTTTAAATACTGCAACAACCCTGCTGTGGGCTTTAATACGGCAACCCTGCTGTGGGCTTTAATACTGCTGCACAACCCTGCTGTGGGCTTAAATACTGAAACCACCTGCTGTGGGCTTTATACGGCAACCCTGCTGTGGGCTTTAATACTGAAACAACCCTGCTGTGGGCTTTAATACGGCAACCCTGCTGTGGCTTTAATACTGCAACAACCCTGCTGTGGGCTTTAATACTGCAACACAACTGCTGTGGGCTTTAATACTACAACTCTGCTGTGGGCCTTTAATACTGAAACAACCTGCTGTGGGCTTTAATACTGAAACAACCCTGCTGTGGGCTTTAAATACTGAAACAAACCCTGCTGTGGGCTTTAATACTGAAACAACCCTGCTGTGGGCTTTAATACTGAAACAACCCTGCTGTGGGCTTTAATACTGAAAAACCTGCTGTGGGCTTTAATACTGAAACAACCCTGCTGTGGGCTTTAATACTGAAACACAACCCTGCTGTGGGCTTTAAATACTGAAACACAACCCTGCTGTGGGCTTTAATATGAAACACAACCCTGCTGTGGGCTTTAATTTACTGAAACACAACCCTGCTGTGGGCTTTAATACTGAAACACAACCCTGCTGTGGGCTTAATAACTGAAACACCCCTGCTGTGGGCTTTAATACTGAAACACAACCCTGCTGTGGGCTTTAATACTGAAACACAACCCTGCTGTGGGCTTTAATACTGAAACAACAACCCTGCTGTGGGCTTTAATACTGAAAACAACACCTGCTGGTGGGCTTAATACTGAAACAACCCTGCTGTGGCTTTAAACTGAACACAACCTGCTGTGGGCTTTAATACTGAAACAAACCTGCTGTGGGCTTTAATACTGAAACACAACCCTGCTGTGGGTTTATACTGAAACACAACCCTGCTGTGGGCTTTAATACTGAAACACAACCCTGCTGTGGGCTTTAATACTGAAACACAACCCTGCTTGGGCTTTAATACTGAAACACAACCTGCTGTGGGCTTTAATACTGAAACACAACCCTGCTGTGGGCTTTAATACTGAAACACAACCCTGCTGTGGGCTTTAATACTGAAACACACCCTGCGTGGGCTTAATACTGAAACACAACCCTGCTGTGGGCTTTAATACGGCAACAAACCCTGCTGTGGCTTTCATACTGAAAACTGTCTGGTTACAATGATCCTGGTGGACTCCGAGAAAAGCTCCAACTAGATTTATTCGGGGGTGCAGGGTAGCCTAGTGGTTAGAGCGTTGGACTGTAAACGAAAGGTTGCAAGATCGAATCCCCGAGCTGACAAGGTAATCTCTCTCAAA